>NW_027593037.1:0-40000 GCF_964213995.1 Mustelus asterias
TGAGAGTCTACCCTATCCAGACCTCTCAACATCTTGTAAACCTCTATCAGGTCACCTCTCATCCTTCGTCTCTCCAGGGAGAAGAGACCAAGCTCCCTCAACCTATCCTCATAAGGCATGCCCCCCAATCCAGGCAACACCCTTGTAAATCTCCTCTGCACCCTTTCAATGGCTTCAACATCTTTCCTGTAATGAGGCGACCAGAACTGCGCGCAGTACTCCAAGTGGGGTCTAACCAGGGTCCTATAAAGCTGCAGCATTATCTCCCGACTCCTAAACTCAATCCCTCGATTAATGAAGGCCAGTACGCCGTACGCCTTCTTGACCGCATCCTCCACCTGCGAGGCCGCTTTAAGAGTCCTATGGACCCGGACCCCAAGGTCCTTCCGATCCTCTACACTGCTAAGAATGGTACCCTTCAAATTATACTGCTGCTTCATCCCATTGGATCTGCCAAAATGGATCACCACACACTTATCCGGGTTGAAGTCCATCTGCCACTTCTCCGCCCAGTCCTGCATTCTATCTATGTCTCGCTGCAACTTCTGACATCCCTCCAAACTATCCACAACACCACCTACCTTGGTGTCGTCAGCAAACTTACCAACCCATCCCTCCACTTCCTCATCCAGGTCATTTATGAAAATGACAAACAGCAAGGGTCCCAGAACAGATCCCTGGGGCACTCCACTGGTCACTGACCTCCATGCAGAGAAAGACCCCTCCACAGCCACTCTCTGCCTTCTGCAGGCAAGCCAGTTCTGGATCCACAAGGCAACAGCCCCTTGGATCCCATGCCCTCTCACTTTCTCAAGAAGTCTTGCATGGGGGACCTTATCGAACGCCTTGCTGAAGTCCATATAGACCACATCCACCGCTCTTCCTTCGTCAATGTGTTTGGTCACATTTTCAAAGAACTCAACCAGGCTCGTAAGGCACGACCTGCCCTTGACAAAGCCGTGCTGACTACTTTTGATCATACTGACTAGTTGGAAGTCAATTCAGGATTTTTCTATTTAACTTCCCCTCTCCAAATTTCCTCCCCATTCTGACTCTCCTCCACAGCTTTTCTGCTTCTAATTTACAGATTATATCCTCTGTCCGTCTCTTTTTTCCTTTCTTCTCTCCCTCTCTCTTTGCCTTCTTCTTTGCTTCCCTATCTATCTCTTCCTCAACTCATCTTCTCTCCGACCAGCTTTATTCTCTCTGACTGGATTTCTCTCTGATCCAGTGCGTTTCCATTCTTCATTCTCATTATAACTTTACCCCATATCTCCCTATCGCTCTCCAATTGTTCTCTCTCTCCTCCTGTTTCTCCCCATATCTCTCTATCTCACCCCAGTATTGCTCTCTCCATCTCGCTTTCTCCCCATTCCTGTTCACCTCCCTCCAGAGTCTCTCGCTCTCCCTTTCCAGCTTTCTTTGTGGGGATTTTAAGCACAGCATGATCCCATGGGCGGCACTGTGACCATATCCAGAGAGGACAAAGTGGGCGTGGGGGGAGGCATGTCATTCCCCCAGCCTCGCGCTTGGTGTAATCCTCCACCCAGCTCCATGTGAATTCTGAGTTTGGATACATATCCCCTCAGTGACAGAAAGAGATAAACTCCCCTCTTTAAACTGGGGACAAGCTCTGTCCATTCCTTTGGTAGACTTTGTAAAATGAGCCTCCCAGTAGTTATTTATGAATAAATTAATCGATCTATTGATTGATTTGTGTAAATAAGGAATCTCAGGGCTCTGACTGAGGCTATTCTCCAGAGACAGGAAGCTGGGCACTGACTCCTAACTGGAGACCCCCAGATAAGGTGGTTCTTCCCACCCCCTCACAGCAATATGGTTTGTGGTTATTGGCAGTGTGGCTCAGAAATATTGCATCGCTCCTTTCAACACAGTGCACATGAAAGAGAGGGAAAGAAGCAGAGATATGGACAGAAATAGGAAGTTAGAAGGAGGGATGGAGTAAGAGGTGGTGAGTGTGGTTGCAAAGACCTGGCCCTAGATAAGAACATCCATCTTTACAATGAGAGAGAGAGATAGTGGCAGGAGGAGAAAAGAGAAGGAGGGAGTGGAGCAGAGACAGAGGGAGGCCCGAGGGGAGTGGAGGTCAAAGCAGAGGTGGTGATGGAGGGACAGCATTTGAGAAAGAGAGACAGGATGTGAGATTCTCCAATGTGTGGTCACCAGCTGCAGCTCCACTCAAACCCTATCAGATAGTCTGGGAGGATGTAAAAAGTGTCCTGAAGGAATCAGCAGCCGCTTCCCAAACTGAAAGAGGGAGTTGAGCGGCATCTAGAGACTGAGAGGGGACAGGGGGTGGGCAGGATGGAGCAGGGCTGGCATTTAAATTCAGGTTTAGAAGATTCTCTCTGTGGAACTCTCTCTCTCTCTCTCTCTCCATTTCAATGTTTCTGTCTGATTGGAAGAAATGGAGGGAAGGAAAGAGTGAGAGAGAATGAAGAGAACCAAGAATGAGGGGTGATAGAATAATAGAATCATACAGAGCAGAAGAGGCCCTTCAGCCCATCGATTCTGCACTGTCACATTAGAAATACCTGAAATCCCACCTAACCCCATCTGCCAGCACTTGGCCCAGAGCCCTGAATGTTATGTTGTGCCAAGTGCTCATCCAGATACCTTTTGAAGGATGTGAGGCATCCCACCTCCACCACCCTCCCAGGCAGCGCATCCCAGACCGTCAGCACCCTCTGGGGAAAAACATATTTCCTCACACCCCTCCCCCCCCAAACCTCCTGACCCCCACCGTGAACCTATGTCCCCTCGTGACTGACCCTTCAGATATGGGGAACAGTTGCTCCTCATCCACTCTGTCCATGGCCCTCATAATCTTGTCTACCACGATCAGGTCGCCCCTCAGTCTTCTCTGCTAAAACGTTAATAACCCAAGCCCACGCAACCTCTTTTCATAACGTTGATCTTCCATCCAAGGCAGCATCTTGGTGAATCTCCTCTGTACCCCCATCCAGCGCAAACACATCCTTCCTATAATGTGGCGATCAGAACTGCACACAGTACTCCAGCTGGGGCCTCACCAAGGATCGAGACAATTCCAACATTACTTCCCTGCTTTTGTCATCTATGCTTCGATTGATAAAGGCAAGTGTCCCATATGCCATTTTCACCTCCCTACTAACATGCCCTTCTGCTTTCAAAGATCTGTGGTCAAATACGCCAAGGTCACATTCTACCATAGATCTTCCTATAGTCCGAACATTCATTGAGTACTTCCTTGTCAAATTACTCCTTCCAAAATGTATCAGCTCACACTTTTCAGGGTTACATTCCATTAAACGGGGTAAAACACACTCCACACTGCGAACTGCACCTTGTGCGATCTTGCTGCAGAACTTGCGTTAAAGGTTGTCTCAGTGTTAAGAGATAGTTTTATCTTTCCAGGGAAGTGAAGGGAATTCTCCAGACTTGGGACAATGCACACACACAGAGTGGAAGGTGTGTGGGGCTTTTTGTTGGGTGCCTTTGGGGAAGGGGCTCACAGCAGGTGTGAGGATGGAGGCAGGGGTAGGGCTGTGTCTCATTTGATTCGCTTCACAGTGCAACTGCTGTGGGATCTTGCTGTGCACACACTGTCCTGGGCCCTTTGCAATGATCATCCTCTTTGAAAATAGCTCACTGACTGCAAAGAAGGCTCCAAGGCCTTGAATATAACAAAGCTTCAACTTGAACAATGGGACTGAGGGAGTTCATGATCACTTTCTGCAGAGGACTGAGGGGACATTCAGCCAATATCACATTGCTGTCTGTGGGATCTTACTGTGCGACCAATATTGCAGCCTCAGTTTGTACATTAAAACAAGAAACACACACACAGAAAACAATTATCATAAACTCTGAACTGAATTTTGAAACTGCCTCTGTGCTTTGGATCTTCCTGTGCCCAAGTTGCATCAGAAATCTCTAAATTAACAGCAGTGAGGTCAGATTAACAATTAATCTCATCACTGTAAATAATTCTTGATGGCCTGGAATGAAAGTTCTTTAACTAGAAGCGGGTGTAATTGTGGAATAAAAAATGTGTCTGAGGCAGAGAGATAAATGTGAGGGTGAAATGAAATGCACAGGGTTCTATTTGAATACAGTTTGCTGTGGTGGTGATTGTCGGAGCTCTCGCTCTATGTCTGGTGTTGGGAAGCTGAGTTTGTGAAGTGTGGTCCCTTTAAAAGCTGGTTTTGTCTCCCTTTAAAGTTGGACTTGTGTCAATGCTTGGAGGCTTCAAATGCAGGTACAGACAGAGTACACAGACTGCAACAGTTGCAGCCAAGACCAAGCATCAGCATCGCCATGGTAACAGGCTTTGCAGGTTTTTGAATTTTGAGTTCAGCCTATCAATTCAAGGCCTAATCTCAGGGCCCTCAGGATGCCTTTTCCATTCGCTTCATTCCATACAGTTACTGTGTTTAATTTTATGAGTTGAATCGTTAAATAAAATTGCAGCAGCCGCGTCAATTCATTCCACTCAGGATGCAATTGTCGGTTTTCAAACTCTCACCCAACGTTCTCATTAGATTGTGTTATCAGTGAGGGAGAGAGAGAAAAAGAGGAAGGTGAAAGAGAGAGAGAGAGAGAGAAGGCCGAGAGGAAGGGAGAGGTGAGAAGATAAATTGTCGGGGGGAGGGGGTTGGGGGGTGAGGGAGGGTGGGCGGGGGGAGAGAGGACGTGTTTAGGGGGTCCTCCACTGTTTCATTCCAGGCGAGCCCCCCAGTCATTGAAACATATAAACTAGAAGCGTGAGTAGGAACCTGCGCCACCATTCAATTGTATTGTGACTGATCATCAAATTTAATAACTTGATTCACCCTGACCCCAAATCCTTTGATCCCTTTAGCCCCGAGAGCTATATCGAATTCATTTTTGAAATTACAGAACGCCTGTGAATTCATCACATTCACCACCCTCTGACTGAAGAAATTTCTCCTCACCTCAGTTCTAAAAAGGTTTTCCTTTATCATCAAACGAAGACAGCGAGTTGTGGACTCCCCCACCATTGGTAACTTTCTTTCTGAATCGACCCGTTCGAATCCTGTTTGAATTTTATAAGTTTCTATGAGATCCCCTCTCACTATTCTGAATGCATTTGCCTTAACAACATTCTGTGGTAGTGAATTCCACACATTCACCACCCTCTGACTGAATACATTTCTCCCCACCTCAGCTCCAAAAGGTTTGTCCCTAATCCTAAAACTATGACCCCGAGTTCTCGACTCCCCCACCATTGGGAACATTCTTTCTGAATCGACCCTGCCTCATTCTGTTAGAATTTAATACGTTTCTATGAGGTCCCCTCTCACTCTACAAATCTCCATTGAATATAATTCTAACCAATCTAATCTCTCCTCATATGACAGACCTGCCATCCCAGGAATCAGCCTGGTAAACCGTCGCTGTACTTCCTCTATAGCAAGGACATCCTTCCGAGATCAGGACACCAAAACTGAACAAAACTCTCCAGGTGTGGCCTCTCCAATGCTCTATAAATTGCAGCAACTCATCCCTATCCCTCAATAGGAACCATCTCGCTATGAAAGCTTACAGACCATTTAGCTCCATTCCTGCCTGCTGTACCTGCCTGGTTCCGTGCAGTGAATGATGCACGAGGACACCAAGGTTTTGATGAGAATCCACCTCCCTCAATTTACACCCATTCAATAATAACTTGTCTTCCTAATATTCCTACCAGAGTCGATATCCTCACAGTGATCCACATTAAACTGCATCTGCCATGCGTATGACCACACCCTCAGCCTGTCCAAATCACGCTGAATATTCTCTGCACCCTCCTCACAGTTCACCCTCCCACCCAGCTTTGTGCCATCTGCAAATTTGGAGATGATGCATTCAGTAACCCTTCTGGAAGACTAAATAAACCCCATCCTCTGGTTCCCCTCGGTCAACTCTACTCGTTCTACCCTCAAACAATTCCAAGATATTCCAATCATGATTTCCCTTTAGTAAATCCATGCTGCCTTTGTCTGATTATGGCGCTGCCTTCCAAATGCCGAGTTATCAAATCCTTGAAATTTGACTCTTGCAACTTCCCCAGCACCGACGTTAGGCTCACTGGTCTATAGTTCACTGTTTTCTCTCTCCAGTCCTGTCTGAATACCGGGCTTGCATTAGCTACCCTCCAGTCTGTAGGAACCAGCCCAGAGTCCAATAAAATAGGAAAATAACCACCATTGGACCTCTTATTCCCAGGAAGACTTCCTTAAGTACTCTGGGATGAAGATTATCAGGACCTGGAGATTTATCCACCTTCAATCCCATCATTTTCCCCAAAACCATTTCTCTACAAATTCAAATTTCCTTCAGCTCCTCTCGAAAACTTGTTCCTCTCAGAACTTTTGGAACGTTATTCATGTCTTCCTTTCTGAAGATCGAAGCAATCTTCAATTTAATTCCTCAGCTATTACATTGTTCCCCGTTATGGGATCTCCCATTTCTGACTGCAAAGGTCCTAGTTCGTCAATCTGTGTCTCATTACATACCGATAGATATTTTTTGAAGTCAGTTGTCATGTTCCACGTTAGATTACTTTCATACACTATTTTCCTTTCCTTAGTCAATCCCTTGCTCCTCCCAAAAGGATGGATTTGTAAACAGTGATTGTGTTACTGAGGGTGAATCTGTGATGATGTGTTTTAGCTTTTCACCAAATCACACCTACAATTGTGTTTTAAATCTGGCTGCTCCCACATTGCAGTGTGATTGTGGGATCTTGCTGTGCAGGATGACCAGCAGCATTTCTGAAATGACACAGGAACATTTTATTTTCCTCAGAAACCCTCTAACCCTCCTGCTGCTGACCTTAGTCTACACACCTTGGACATTGACCCCTCTGCTCAGGGGAAGAAGTTTCTTCTTAACTATCCTATCTTTGTCCCTCATAATTTTGAAAACCTCAATGATGTCCGCACTCCGCCTTCACTGTTCTGTGGAAAGCAACCCCAGCCTAACCAGCCTGTCTTCACTGCAGAAACACTGCTGCCCAGGCAACATCCTGGTGAATCTCCTTTGCGTTCCTTCCAGAGCAATCACATCCTCCGTCTAGTGAGGCCCCCAGAACTCCTCACAGTCCTCGAGCTGAAGACAAATGAGTGTTTCATACATCTCCATCATCACCTCCCTGCTCCTATCTTCGATACATCAGCTGATAAAGAAAATTGTCATGTCTGCCTTCTTAAGCAGCTGATCATCAGAAGTTACCCACTGGAATGGAAAACATTAGAACGTTTATGTTTTTTTCTTGAGTTTAAACAGAAATTAAATTTTAAAAATCCAAAGAGCAGTTGTCCAGTCACAACCTCAACATAAAAAAATAAATGAACTAACTTCAAAAGAGTGAAAAAAATACATCAAGTAACACAGGCTGTGATAAAGAGCATTCAGCACATGTTCCAAAATTAAGATCATCTTGACAGATTTCATTGAATAATTTTCCCAATTATCAGGAATGATCTGGTCGATGTCCGACACATGGCGTTTCTAGATACCTTCAGTAAGTTAACAGACTTCAGTAAACTCAGAGCAAGTGGAGTTAGAGGACCAGCAGCAGAATGACTAGAAGCTGGTTACAAAGACACAACACAGGCAGTGGGAGTTAAAGGGATTTACTCTGATTGCTGGAAGGTGGGAAGTGGTTTTCCACAAGGATCAGCGCTGGGATCACTTTCCTTCACCATTTACATCAACAACATGGAATCGGGAAGCAAAATTATCATTTCAAAATTTACCAACCAATCCAAACTGAGAATGAGAATGAGCAGAGTGGAAGAATACAACTCAACACAATAACACATTAATAATAAATTATAAACTTGCAAATTGAGTATTGGAATTGGAAATTAATTTCACCACAGCTCAGTGTCAGGTTCTTCATTCTGATCAGAACAATATGTTTCCCAATCACTCTGTAGAAATCAAGTATCTGAATGTTTTCGAGGAGTTCAGGGCTTCAGGTGATCAGACTCACAAATCGCTTTCAGAAGCAACACAGTTCTGATATAACCATAACAATCCGGAAAATAAAACATTGGAGTTCATTTATAGATTAATGGAAATGTGAACAGTTCACAACATTTTTGAAATACAAATCACAGAATATTGCCCCTCTGTTATTGGGTTGTTTAAATATCAGGAACTAGCTGAAACCTGTTTCTTTTCAATACATAACCGAGTTACCGAGCCATCTCACATCACACACTGACCACAAAACATCATTAGAACAAAACCAATCGCTTCCTATTTCCGAGCGATTCCAAAGATTAAACACAGAGACAGCTCCATGGAATGGAGATCTCACTCACCCAACAAAAAATACATATCATTGAAATTAAACCAACTTATTTCATTCCAGTACTTTTGTACAATCACAATACAATTCGACTCGGATAGATAGTGCCAGAAATAGATGGATACTTCAATCAGGTATACCACTCTGGTGACCAACAAGACACAATGAGTATAATTCTACACTGACAACGACATCCTGCAATACTTGTTAACTTGTGTCAGGTATTCCGCTCTGGTTACTGATCTACAATCAAAGGGTAATTTTATTCTTACTCCCACTAAATGTTATTTCAGGTTGATCGCTGTAACTGAAATCCAATCTAACATGACACAAGATTCCACTAAATACAATAACTTCATTGATTCCTCAGCCTATGAATTACGTGCAGAGTTGGTTGTGTCAGTTGATGAAAAGGATTAAAGCCACAGAGATATTTCAAGTAACTTGATTTCAGTGAGTTACATCTTTCACCTGGTCTCTGGATAACAGTGACAATGAGATCAGCATGGAGCATTTTCATTCAGAGTTTAAAATCAGAGAGCCGCTCACACACAGGTTTACACAACCTCAATGGTTAGAGTCACTCACCAGGAACACCAATAATGGCAATGATTGGGTAGAATATTTTCTCAGCCATGTCGATTGGATCCAGCATCTTCAGTGTGAAGTGAAGTGTCTCTTCGAGCTGCTGGCAGTCTCTCTGTCTCAAACTCTGAGGTTACCTATTCCCAAAGCCTTTAATATATACACTGCAGAATCACCTCAGGGACACTGAGGGAGCAACAAGATTTTAAAAAAATATTTGAACAAACAGATTGCGACATTGAGTTCAGTGATGGATAATTATCTTTAGATAAAATTAAATCTTTCCAAACACTGGATTCTGTTGATCACATTTATCATCTAATAACAAGTGGAAAGATGCTGTCCACTCAAACACCATCAGTCCCATCTCTGGATCTCACATTGTTTCAGTGATATCTGTCACTGGGCTGTGACGTTTCAGTAATGAAGTTTCAAATGTCACCGTGTCTCTCTCTGTGTGGTATTTAACTGTGGACATTCAGTGATGTGAATTAAGTGGGTTCTGGGTGAACATAGATTGTAAAATGATGTTAATCAATAATCTGGAACTGTTTAACCTCAGACCCTCAAAGCCTGCAGCAGATACAAACACATCATCTCTTAGAGCAGTAAATATGCAGATTTAACTGTGACAAGTAACGCACAGACACCAACTGATACAGGTCCCACATCTGATACACAACCTTATGGGGGGAGAGAAATGGGTCCAGATGTGGAGACAGAGAGAGAGAGACAGGACCTGCGAATGTGGAAGGGATTGTGTGGAAGCAGATATTGTGAGAGGAATGGTGTTCATAATAGTAACTGAAACTCAGAGGAAGACAGCTCCATCGTAATGGACCCGGTGCTGTGTTCACATTAAATAGATCAGCTGGAGCATTGTGTCCTGTTCTGGGTCACACACTTTAGACAAGATGTGATGACATTGGCAAGAGAAATGGAGGAGAAGGTCCAACAGGAAAGAGGGAACTGTGGTGAGAGAGAGGGAGAAAAATGGGCAGAGAGAGTGATGGATACAGAGTGGGTAAGAGGTCGAGGAAGACAAATGAGGTGAGTGGGAGATGCAGTGCGAATGAGAGAGAGAGGTGTGCGTGTGGACTGAGAGAGTGAGAGACACAGAATAGAGATGGGCTGAGGGGGAGAATTGGGTGGGGTGAGAGAGACAGAAGTGGGTTCAGATAAAGAGCAGGGGTGAGAGGGGGGGAGAGAAGGATCAGTGATATGAAGTGGCCTGAGAGAAGCTGTGTTGTGGGGCAGAGGGAGGGAGTGAGTGGGAGTGTGAGTTGTGAGAGGAAAGTGTGAGTGAGGGAGTAAATGTTACAGAGGGATTGTGTGAAAGAGTGTGTGAGAAGTGTGAGTGTGCAAGTGTGTGAGCGTGCAAGTGTGTGAGTTTGCATGTGTGTTTTTGTGTTTGTGGGTGCATGCAATATATAAAGAGAGGGAGTGTGACAGAGGGAGCGAGAGTGTGGGAGTGTGTGAGGGTGACACAGGGAGGAAGAGGGCGTGCGGATTGTGTCAGGTCTGAGAGTGCTGGATCGTGTCTGTGTTTGTGGGTGTTTTTGTCATGGAAGATGGAAGATTAGAGTGTGTCTGTCTGTGAGCGTGTCCACGAGAGACAGCTTGTGATTGTGCGCATGTATGTTAGTGTGTGTACCAGAGAATGTGAGTGTGTGTTTGTGTGAGAGTGTGTGAGAGAGTGTGTGTTTGGGACAGTGAGGATATACAAATTCCTGAATGTGCATTTGAGAGGGTGTGAGAGTGATGTGAGAGTGTGGGTTTGTGTAAGTGTGTGTGAGAGAGTGTGTGAGTGTGTAATATCGTGTAAATGTGTGTGTGGGAGAGTGTACGTGAGTTGGTGAGGGTCTGTGTGTTTGTACATGAGTTGGTGAGGGTGTGTGTGTGAGTGTACGTGAGTTGGTGAGGGTGTGTGTGAGTGTACGTGAGTTGGTGAGGGTGTGTGTGAGTGTACGTGAGTTGGTGAGGGTGTGTGGGTGAGTGTACGTGAGTTGATGAGGGTGTGTGTGTGACTGTACATGAGTTGGTGAGGGTGAGTGTGAGTGTACGTGAGTTGGTGAGGGTGTGTGTGTGAGTGTACGTGTGTTGGTGAGGGTGAGTGTGAGTGTACGTGAGTTGGTGAGGGTGTGTGTGTGAGTGTACGCGAGTTGGTGAGGGTGTGTGTGAGTGTACGTGAGTTGGTGAGGGTGTGTGTGTGACTGTACATGAGTTGGTGAGTGTACGTGAGTTGGTGAGGGTGTGTGTGTGAGTGTACGTGAGTTGGTGAGGGTGTGTTTGAGTGTACGTGAGTTGGTGAGGGTGTGAGTGTGAGTGAACGTGAGTTGGTGAGGGTGTGTGTGTGAGTGTACGTGAGCTGGTGAGGGTGTGTGCGTGAGTGTACGCGAGTTGGTGAGGGTGTGTGCATGAGTGTACGTGAGTTGGTGAGGGTGTGTGTGTGAGTGTACGTGAGTTGGTGAGGGTGTGTGCGTGAGTGTACGTGAGTTGGTGAGGGTGTGTGTGAGTTTACGTGAGTTGGTGAGGGTGTGTGTGAGTGTACGTGAGTTGGTGAGGGAATGTGTGTGAGTGTACGCGAGTTGGTGTGGGTGTGTGTGAGTTTACGTGAGTCGGTGAGGGTGTGTGTGAGTGTACGCGAGTTGGTGAGGGTGTGTGTGTAAGTGTAAGTGAGTTGGTGAGGGTGTGTGTGAGAGTGTACGTGGGTTGGTGAGGGTGTGTGTGTGAGTGTACGTGAGTTGGGGAGGGTGTCTGTGTAAGTGTACGTGAGTTGGTGAGGGTGTGTGCATGAGTGTACGCGAGTTTGTGTGGGTGTGGGTGAGTGTACGTGAGTTGGTGTAGGTATGTGGGAGTGTACGTGAGTTGGTGAGGGTATGTGTGTGAGTGTACGTGAGTTGGTGAGGGTGTGTGTGTGAGTGTACGCGAGTTGGTGAGGGTGTGTGTGTGAGTGTACGCGAGTTGGTGAGGGTGTGTGTGTGAGTGTACGTGAGTTGGTGAGGGTGTGTGTGTGAGTGTACGCGAGTTGGTGAGGCTGTGTGTGTGAATGTACGCGAGTTGGTGAGGGTGTGTGTGAGTGTACGTGTGTTGGTGAGGGTGTGTGTTTGAGTGGACGTGAGTTGGTGAGGGCGTATTTGAGTGTACGTGAGTTGGTGATGGTGTGTGTGAGTGTATGTGAGTTGGTGAGTGTGTGTGTGAGTGTACGTGAGTTGGTGAGGGTGTGTGTGGGTGTGTACGCGAGATGTTGAGGGTGTGTGTGTGAGTGTACATGAATTGGTGAGGGTGTGTGTGAGTGTACGCGAGTTGGTGAGGGTGTGTGTGTGAGTGTACATGAATTGGTGAGTGTGTGTGTGAGAGTGTACGTGAGTTGGTGAGGGGATGTGTGAGATTGTACGTGAGTTGGAGAGGGTGTGTGTGAGAGTACGTGAGTTGGTGAGGGGATGTGAGTGTACGTGAGTCGGTGAGGGTGTGTGTGAGTGTACGCAAGTTGGTGAGGGTGTGTGTGTGAGTGTACGTGAGTTGGTGAGGGAATGCGTGTGAGTGTATGCGAGTTGGTGAGGGAATGTATGTGAGCGTTACCGGGTTGGTGAGGGTGAGGGTGTGTGTGTGCGTGTGTGAGTGTACACGAGTTGGTGAGGGTGTGTGTGAGGGTACGTGAGTTGTTGTGGGTGTATTTGTGTATTCGCCAGTTGGTGAGGGTGCGTGTGTTTGTGTCCGCAAGTTGGTGAGTGTGTGAGGGTACAAGAATTGATGAGTGTGTCTGTGTGAGTGTACGCGAGTTGGTGAGTGTGTGTGTGTGTGAGTGTACGTGAGTTGATGAGGGCGTGTGTGTGAGTGTACATGATTTGGTGAGGGTGTGTGTGAGGGTATATTCGAGTTGGTGAGGGCGTGTGTGAGTGTACGTGAGTTGGTGAGGGTGTGTGTGAGTGTACGTGAGTTGGTGAGTGTGTGTGTGTGTCTACGTGAGTTGGTGAGGGTGTGTGTAAGTGTACGTGAGTTGGTGAGGGTGTGTGTGAGTGTACGTGAGTTGGTGAGGGTGTGTGTGTGAGTGTACATGAGTTGGTGAGGGTGTGTGTGAGGGTATGCGAGTTGGTGAGGGAATGTGTGTGAGTGGACGTGAGTTGGTGAGGGTGTGTGTGTGAGTGTACGTGAGTTGGTGAGGGTGTGTGTGTGAGTGTACGTGAGTTGGCGAGGGTGTGTGTGTGTGTGAGTGTACGTGAGTTGGTGAGGGTGTGTTTGAGTGGACGTAAGTTGGTGAGAGTGTGTGTGTGTGAGTGTACGTGAGTTGATGAGGGCGTGTGTGTGAGTGTACATGATATGGTGAGTGTGTGTGTGAGTGTACGTGAGTTGGTGAGGGTGTGTGTGAGGGTATATTCGAGTTGGTGAGGGCGTGTGTGAGTGTACGTGAGTTGGTGAGGGTGTGTGTGAATGTACGTGAGTTGGTGAGGGTGTGTGTGTGAGTGTACGTGAGTTGGTGAGGGTGTGTGTGAGTGTACGTGAGTTGGTGAGTGTGTGTGTGTGAGTGTACGTGAGTTGGTGAGGGTGTGTGTGAATGTACGTGAGTTGGTGAGGGTGTGTGTGTGAGTGTACGTGAGTTGGTGAGGGTGTGTGTGAGTGTACGCGAGTTGGTGAGTGTGTGTGTGTGAGTCTACGTGAGTTGATGAGGGCGTGTGTGTGAGTGTACATGATTTGGTGAGGGTGTGTGTGTGAGTGTACGTGAGATGGTGAGGGTGTGTGTGAGTGTACGTGAGTTGGTGAGGGTGTGTGAGAAGGTATGCGAGTTGGTGAGGGAATGTGTGTGAGTGGACGTGAGTTGGTGAGGGTGTGTGTGTGTGTGAGTTTACGTGAGTTGGTGAGGGTGTGTGTGAGTGTACGTGAGTTGGTGAGGGTGTGTGTGTGAGTGTACGTGAGTTGGTGAGGGTGTGTGTGAGTGTACGCGATTTGGTGAGGGTATGTGTGAGTGTAGGTGAGTTGGTGAGTGTGTGTGGGAGTGTACGTGAGTTGGTGAGTCTGTGTGTGTGAGTGTACGTGAGTTGATGAGGGCGTGTGTGTGAGTGTACGTGATTTGGTGAGGGTGTGTGTGAGTGTACGCGAGTTGGTGAGGGTGTGTGTAAGGGTATATGCGAGTTGGTGAGGGCGTGTGTGAGTGTACGTGAGTTGATGAGGGTGTGTGTGTGAATGTACGTGAGTTGGTGAGGGTGTGTGTGAGTGTACGTGAGTTGGTGAGTGTGTGTGTGTGTGAGTGTACGCGGGTTTGTGAGTGTGTGTGCGTGAGTGTACGCGAGTTGATGAGGGTGTGTGTGTGGGTGTGTACGCGAGATGTTGAGGGTGTGTGTGAGTGTACGCGAGTTGGTAAGGGTGTGTGTGTGAGTGTACGCGAGTTGGTGAGGGTGTGTGTGAGTGCATGCGAGTTGATGAGGGTGTGTGTGTGAGTATACGGGAGTTCGTGAGGGTGTGTGTGTGAGTGTCCGTGAGTTGGTGAGGGTGTGTTTGAGTGGACGTAAGTTGGTGAGAGTCTGTGTGTGTGAGTGTACGTGAGTTGGTGAGGGCGTGTGTGTAATTGTACATGATTTGGTGAGGGTGTGTGTGAGTGTACGCGAGTTGGTGAGGGTGTGTGTGAGGGTATATTCGAGTTGGTGAGTGTGTGTGTGAGTGTACGTGAGTTGGTGAGGGTGTGTGTGAGTGTACGTGAGTTGGTGAGTGTGTGTGTGAGTGTACGCGAGTTGGTGAGTGTGTGTGTGTGTGTGAGTGTACGTGAGTTGATGAGGGCGTGTGTGTGAGTGTACATGATTTGGTGAGGGAATGTGTGTGAGTGGACGTGAGTTGGTGAGGGTGTGTGTGAGTGTACGTGAGTTGGTGAGGGTGTGTGTGGGTGTGTACGCGAGTTGGAGAGGGTGTGTGTGAGTGTACGTGAGTTGGTGAGGGTGTGTGAGTGTACGTGAGTTGGTGAGAGTGTGTGTGTGTGAGTGTACGTGAGTTGGTGAGGGTGTGTGTGTGAGTGTACGGGAGTTGGTGAGGTTGTGTCTGTGTGAGTGTACGCGAGTTGGTGAGGGTGTGTGTGTGAGCCTAGGTGAGTTGGTGAGGGTGTGTGTGTTTCTGTGAGTGGGCGAGTGTGTCTTTGTGAGGGTACATGAGTTGGTGTGGGTGTGTGTGTGAGTGTAAGCGAGTTCGTGAGGGTGTGAGTGTGAGTGTATGCGAGTTGGTGAGGCTGTGTGTGTGAGTGTACGTGATTTGGTGAGGGTGTGTGTGAGTGTACGCGAGTTGGTGAGGGTGTGTGTAAGGGTATATGCGAGTTGGTGAGGGCGTGTGTGAGTGTACGTGATTTGGTGAGGGTGTGTGTGTGAATGTACGTGAGTTGGTGAGGGTGTGTGTGAGTGTACGTGAGTTGGTGAGGTTGTGTGTGAGTGTACGCGAGTTTCTGAGTGTGTGTGCGTGAGTGTACGTGAGTTGGTGAGGGTGTGTGTGGGTGTGTACGCGAGATGTTGAGGGTGTGTGGGTGTGTACATGAATTGGTGTGGGTGTGTGTGTACGTGAGTTGGTGAGGGTGTGTGTAAGTGTACGTGAGTTGGTGAGGGTGCGTGTGAGAGTGTACGCAAGTTGGCGAGTGTGTGAGGGTACATGAATTGATGAGTGTGTGTGCGTGAGTGTACGTGAGTTGGTGAGGGTGTGTGTGTGTGAGTGTACACGAGTTGGTGAGGGTGTGTCAGTGAGTGTACGCGAGTTGGTGAGGGTGTTTTTGTGTGTACGTGAGTTGGTGAGGGCGTATTTGAGTGTACGTGAGTTGGTGATGGTGTGTGTGAGTGTATGTGAGTTGGTGAGGGGGTGTGCGTGAGTGTACGTGAGTTGGTGAGGGTGTGTGTGTGAGTGTACGTGAGTTGGTGAGGGTGTGTGTGAGGACAAGCGAGTTGATGAGGGTGTGTGTGTGAGTGTACGCGAGTTGGTGAGGGTGTGTTTGAGTGGACGTAAGTTGTTGATAGTGTGTGTGTGTGAGTGTACGTGAGTTGGTGAGGGTGTGTGTGAGGGTATATGCGAGTTGGTGTGGGCGTGTCTGAATGTACGTGAGTTGGTGAGGGGGTGTGTGTGAATGTACGTGAGTTGGTTAGGGTGTGTGTGTGAGTGTTCGCGAGTTTGTGAGTGTGTGTGTGTGAGTGTACGCGAGATGTTGAGGGTGTGTGTGAGTGTACGTGAGTTGGTGAGGGTGTGTGTGAGTGTACGTGAGTTGGTGAGAGTGTGTGTGTGAGTGTACGCGAGTTTGTGAGTGTGTGTACGTGAGTGTACGTGAGTTGGTGAGGGTGTGTGTGGGTGTGTACGCGAGATGTTTAGGGTGTGTGTGAGTGTACATGAATTGGTGAGGGTGTGTGTGTGTGTGTACGTGAGTTGGTGAGGTTGTGTGTGAGTGTAAGTGAGTTGGTGAGGGTGTGTGTATGAGTTGTACGTGAGTTGGTGAGGGTGTGTGTGAAGGTATGCGAGTTGGTGAGGGAATATGTGTGAGTGGACGTGAGTTGGTGAGGGTGTGTGTGAGTGTACGTGAGTTGGTGAGGGTGTGTGTGTGAGTGTACGTGAGTTGGTGAGGGTGTGTGTGAGTGTACGTGAGTTGGTGAGGGTGTGTGTGTGAGTGAACGCGAGTTGGTGAGGGTGTGTGTGTGAGTGTACGTGAGTTGGTGAGGGTGTGTTTGAGTGTATGTAAGTTGGTGAGAGTGTGTGTGTGTGAGTGTACCTTAGTTGGTGGGAGTGTGTGTGAGTGTACGCGGGTTGGTGAGGGTTTGTGTGTGAGACTTGGTGAGTTGGTGAGGGTGTGTGTGTGTCCGTGAGTTGGCGAGTGTGTCTTTGTGAGTGTACATGAACTGGATTGGGTGTGTGTGTGAGTGTAAGCGCGTTCGTGAGGGTGTGTGTGTGAGTGTACGCGAGTTGGTGAGGGTGTGTGTGTGAGTGTACGCGAGTTGGTGAGGGTGTGTGTGAGTGTAGGTGAGTTGGTGAGTGTGTGTGTGAGTGTACGTGAGTTGGTGAGGGTGTGTGTGTGAGTGTACGTGAGTTGATGAGGGCGTGTGTGTGAGTGTACATGATTTGGTGAGGGTGTGTGTGAGTGTACGCGAGTTGGTGAGGGTGTGTGTAAGGGTATATGCGAGTTGGTGAGGGCGCGTGTGAGTGTACGTGATTTGGTGAGGGTGTGTGTGTGAATGTACGTGAGTTGGTGAGGGTGTGTGTGAGTATACGTGAGTTGGTGAGGGTGTGTGTGAGTGTACGCGAGTTTCTGAGTGTGTGTGCGTGAGTGTACGTGAGTTGGTGCGGGTGTGTGTGGGTGTGTACGCGAGATGTTGAGGGTGTGTGTGTGTACATGAATTGGTGTGGGTGTGTGTGTGTGTACGTGAGTTGGTGAGGGTGTGTGTAAGTGTACGTGAGTTGGTGAGGGTGTGTGTGAGTGTACGTGAGTTGGTGAGGGTGTGTGTGTGAGTGTACATGAGTTGGTGAGGGTGTGTGTGAGGGTGTGCGAGTTGGTGAGGGAATGTGTGTGAGTGGACGTGAGTTGGTGAGGGTGTGTGTGTGAGTGTACGTGAGTTGGTGAGGGTGTGTGTGTGAGTGTACGTGAGTTGGTGAGGGTGTGTGTGTGTGAGTGTACGTGAGTTGGTGAGGGTGTGTTTGAGTGGACGTAAGTTGGTGAGAGTGTGTGTGTGTGAGTGTACGTGAGTTGATGAGGGCGTGTGTGTGAGTGTACATGATATGGTGAGTGAGTGTGTGAGTGTACGTGAGTTGGTGAGGGTGTGTGTGAGGGTATATTCGAATTGGTGAGGGCGTGTGTGAGTGTACGTGAGTTGGTGAGGGTGTGTGTGAATGTACGTGAGTTGGTGAGGGTGTGTGTGTGAGTGTACGTGAGTTGGTGAGGGTGAGTGTGAGTGTACGTGAGTTGGTAAGTGTGTGTGTGTGAGTGTACGTGAGTTGGTGAGGGTGTGTGTGAATGTACGTGAGTTGGTGAGGGTGTGTGTGTGAGTGTACGTGAGTTGGTGAGGGTGTGTGTGAGTGTACGCGAGTTGGTGAGTGTGTGTGTGTGTGTGTGAGTGTACGTGAGTTGATGAGGGCGTGTGTGTGAGTGTACATGATTTGGTGAGGGTGTGTGTGTGACTGTACGTGAGTTGGTGAGGGTGTGTGTGAGTGTACGTGAGTTGGTGAGGGTGTGTGTGAAGGTATGCGAGTTGGTGAGGGAATGTGTGTGAGTGGACGTGAGTTGGTGAGGGTGTGTGTGTGTGTGAGTGTACGTGAGTTGGTGAGGGTGTGTGTGAGTGTACGTGAGTTGGTGAGGGTGTGTGTGTGAGTGTACGAGAGTTGGTGAGGGTGTGTGTGAGTGTACGCGAGTTGGTGAGGGTGTGTGTGAGTGCAGGTGAGTTGGTGAATGTGTGTGTGAGTGTACGTGAGTTGGTGAGTGTGTGTGTGTGAGTGTTCGTGAGTTGATGAGGGCGTGTGTGTGAGTGTACGTGATTTGGTGAGGGTGTGTGTGAGTGTACGCGAGTTGGTGAGGGTGTGTGTAAGGGTATATGCGAGTTGGTGAGGGCGTGTGTGAGTGTACGTGAGTTGGTGAGGGTGTGTGTGTGAATGTACGTGAGTTGGTGAGGGTGTGTGTGAGTGTACGTGAGTTGGTGAGGGTGTGTGTGAGTGTACGTGAGTTGGTGAGTGTGTGTGTGTGAGTGTACGCGGGTTTGTGAGTGTGTGTGCGTGAGTGTACGCGAGTTGATGAGGGTGTGCGTGTGGGTGTGTACGCGAGATGTTGAGGGTGTGTGTGAGTGTCCGCGAGTTGATAAGGGTGTGTGTGTGAGTGTACGCGAGTTGGTGAGGGTGTGTGTGAGTGCATGCGAGTTGATGAGGGTGTGTGTGTGAGTGTGCGGGAGTTCGTGAGGGTGTGTGTGTGAGTGTCCGTGAGTTGGTGAGGGTGTGTTTGAGTGGACGTAAGTTGGTGAGAGTGTGTGTGTGTGAGTGTACGTGAGTTGATGAGGGCGTGTGTGTGAGTGTACATGATTTGGTGAGGGTGTGTGTGAGTGTACGTGAGTTGGTGAGGGTGTGTGTGAGGGTATATTCGAGTTGGTGAGGGCGTGTGTGAGTGTACGTGAGTTGGTGAGGGTGTGTGTGAATGTACGTGAGTTGGTGAGGGTGTGTGTGTGAGTGTACGTGAGTTGGTGAGGGTGAGTGTGAGTGTACGTGAGTTGGTAAGTGTGTGTGTGTGAGTGTACGTGAGTTGGTGAGGGTGTGTGTGAATGTACGTGAGTTGGTGAGGGTGTGTGTGTGAGTGTACGTGAGTTGGTGAGGGTGTGTGTGAGTGTACGCGAGTTGGTGAGTGTGTGTGTGTGTGTGTGTGTGAGTGTACGTGAGTTGATGAGGGCGTGTGTGTGAGTGTACATGATTTGGTGAGGGTGTGTGTGTGAGTGTACGTGAGTTGGTGAGGGTGTGTGTGAGTGTACGTGAGTTGGTGAGGGTGTGTGTGAAGGTATGCGAGTTGGTGAGGGAATGTGTGTGAGTGGACGTGAGTTGGTGAGGGTGTGTGTGTGTGTGAGTGTACGTGGGTTGGTGAGGGTGTGTGTGAGTGTACGTGAGTTGGTGAGGGTGTGTGTGTGAGTGTACGTGAGTTGGTGAGGGTGTGTGTGAGTGTACACGAGTTGGTGAGGGTGTGTGTGTGAGTGTACGTGAGTTGATGAGGGCGTGTGTGTGAGTATACGTGATTTGGTGAGGGTGTGTGTGAGTGTACGCGAGTTGGTGAGGGTGTGTGTAAGGGTATATGCGAGTTGGTGAGGGCGTGTGTGAGTGTACGTGAGTTGGTGAGGGTGTGTGTGTGAATGTACGTGAGTTGGTGAGGGTGTGTGTGAGTGTACGTGAGTTGGTGAGGGTGTGTGTGAGTGTACGTGAGTTGGTGAGTGTGTGTGTGTGAGTGTACGCGGGTTTGTGAGTGTGTGTGCGTGAGTGTACGCGAGTTGATGAGGGTGTGTGTGTGGGTGTGTACGCGAGATGTTGAGGGTGTGTGTGAGTGTCCGCGAGATGATAAGGGTGTGTGTGTGAGTGTACGCGAGTTGGTGAGGGTGTGTGTGAGTGCATGCGAGTTGATGAGGGTGTGTCTGTGAGTGTACGGGAGTTCGTGAGGGTGTGTGTGTGAGTGTCCGTGAGTTGGTGAGGGTGTGTTTGAGTGGACGTAAGTTGGTGAGAGTCTGTGTGTGTGAGTGTACGTGAGTAGGTGAGGGCGTGTGTGTGAGTGTACATGATTTGGTGAGGGTGTGTGTGAGTGTACGCGAGTTGGTGAGGGTGTGTGTGAGGGTATATTCGAGTTGGTGAGTGTGTGTGTGAGTGTACGTGAGTTGGTGAGGGTGTGTGTGAGTGTACGTGAGTTGGTGAGTGTGTGTGTGAGTGTACGCGAGTTGGTGAGTGTGTTTGTGTGTGTGTGAGTGTACGTGTGTTGATGAGGGCGTGTGTGTGAGTGTACATGATTTGGTGAGGGAATGTGTGTGAGTTGACGTGAGTTGGTGAGGGTGTGTGTGAGTGTACGCGAGTTGGTGAGGGTGTGTGTGGTTGTGTACGCGAGTTGGAGAGGGTGTGTGTGAGTGTACGTGAGTTGGTGAGGGTGTGTGTGTGAGTGAACGCGAGTTGGTGAGGGTGTGTGTGTGAGTGTACGTGAGTTGGTGAGGGTGTGTTTGAGTGTATGTAAGTTGGTGAGAGTGTGTGTGTGTGAGTGTACCTTAGTTGGTGGGAGTGTGTGTGAGTGTACGCGGGTTGGTGAGGGTTTGTGTGTGAGACTTGGTGAGTTGGTGAGGGTGTGTGTGTGTCCGTGAGTTGGCGAGTGTGTCTTTGTGAGTGTACATGAACTGGATTGGGTGTGTGTGTGAGTGTAAGCGCGTTCGTGAGGGTGTGTGTGTGAGTGTACGCGAGTTGGTGAGGGTGTGTGTGTGAGTGTACGCGAGTTGGTGAGGGTGTGTGTGAGTGTAGGTGAGTTGGTGAGTGTGTGTGTGAGTGTACGTGAGTTGGTGAGGGTGTGTGTGTGAGTGTACGTGAGTTGATGAGGGCGTGTGTGTGAGTGTACATGATTTGGTGAGGGTGTGTGTGAGTGTACGCGAGTTGGTGAGGGTGTGTGTAAGGGTATATGCGAGTTGGTGAGGGCGCGTGTGAGTGTACGTGATTTGGTGAGGGTGTGTGTGTGAATGTACGTGAGTTGGTGAGGGTGTGTGTGAGTATACGTGAGTTGGTGAGGGTGTGTGTGAGTGTACGCGAGTTTCTGAGTGTGTGTGCGTGAGTGTACGTGAGTTGGTGCGGGTGTGTGTGGGTGTGTACGCGAGATGTTGAGGGTGTGTGTGTGTACATGAATTGGTGTGGGTGTGTGTGTGTGTACGTGAGTTGGTGAGGGTGTGTGTAAGTGTACGTGAGTTGGTGAGGGTGTGTGTGAGTGTACGTGAGTTGGTGAGGGTGTGTGTGTGAGTGTACATGAGTTGGTGAGGGTGTGTGTGAGGGTGTGCGAGTTGGTGAGGGAATGTGTGTGAGTGGACGTGAGTTGGTGAGGGTGTGTGTGTGAGTGTACGTGAGTTGGTGAGGGTGTGTGTGTGAGTGTACGTGAGTTGGTGAGGGTGTGTGTGTGTGAGTGTACGTGAGTTGGTGAGGGTGTGTTTGAGTGGACGTAAGTTGGTGAGAGTGTGTGTGTGTGAGTGTACGTGAGTTGATGAGGGCGTGTGTGTGAGTGTACATGATATGGTGAGTGAGTGTGTGAGTGTACGTGAGTTGGTGAGGGTGTGTGTGAGGGTATATTCGAATTGGTGAGGGCGTGTGTGAGTGTACGTGAGTTGGTGAGGGTGTGTGTGAATGTACGTGAGTTGGTGAGGGTGTGTGTGTGAGTGTACGTGAGTTGGTGAGGGTGAGTGTGAGTGTACGTGAGTTGGTAAGTGTGTGTGTGTGAGTGTACGTGAGTTGGTGAGGGTGTGTGTGAATGTACGTGAGTTGGTGAGGGTGTGTGTGTGAGTGTACGTGAGTTGGTGAGGGTGTGTGTGAGTGTACGCGAGTTGGTGAGTGTGTGTGTGTGTGTGTGAGTGTACGTGAGTTGATGAGGGCGTGTGTGTGAGTGTACATGATTTGGTGAGGGTGTGTGTGTGACTGTACGTGAGTTGGTGAGGGTGTGTGTGAGTGTACGTGAGTTGGTGAGGGTGTGTGTGAAGGTATGCGAGTTGGTGAGGGAATGTGTGTGAGTGGACGTGAGTTGGTGAGGGTGTGTGTGTGTGTGAGTGTACGTGAGTTGGTGAGGGTGTGTGTGAGTGTACGTGAGTTGGTGAGGGTGTGTGTGTGAGTGTACGAGAGTTGGTGAGGGTGTGTGTGAGTGTACGCGAGTTGGTGAGGGTGTGTGTGAGTGCAGGTGAGTTGGTGAATGTGTGTGTGAGTGTACGTGAGTTGGTGAGTGTGTGTGTGTGAGTGTTCGTGAGTTGATGAGGGCGTGTGTGTGAGTGTACGTGATTTGGTGAGGGTGTGTGTGAGTGTACGCGAGTTGGTGAGGGTGTGTGTAAGGGTATATGCGAGTTGGTGAGGGCGTGTGTGAGTGTACGTGAGTTGGTGAGGGTGTGTGTGTGAATGTACGTGAGTTGGTGAGGGTGTGTGTGAGTGTACGTGAGTTGGTGAGGGTGTGTGTGAGTGTACGTGAGTTGGTGAGTGTGTGTGTGTGAGTGTACGCGGGTTTGTGAGTGTGTGTGCGTGAGTGTACGCGAGTTGATGAGGGTGTGCGTGTGGGTGTGTACGCGAGATGTTGAGGGTGTGTGTGAGTGTCCGCGAGTTGATAAGGGTGTGTGTGTGAGTGTACGCGAGTTGGTGAGGGTGTGTGTGAGTGCATGCGAGTTGATGAGGGTGTGTGTGTGAGTGTGCGGGAGTTCGTGAGGGTGTGTGTGTGAGTGTCCGTGAGTTGGTGAGGGTGTGTTTGAGTGGACGTAAGTTGGTGAGAGTGTGTGTGTGTGAGTGTACGTGAGTTGATGAGGGCGTGTGTGTGAGTGTACATGATTTGGTGAGGGTGTGTGTGAGTGTACGTGAGTTGGTGAGGGTGTGTGTGAGGGTATATTCGAGTTGGTGAGGGCGTGTGTGAGTGTACGTGAGTTGGTGAGGGTGTGTGTGAATGTACGTGAGTTGGTGAGGGTGTGTGTGTGAGTGTACGTGAGTTGGTGAGGGTGAGTGTGAGTGTACGTGAGTTGGTAAGTGTGTGTGTGTGAGTGTACGTGAGTTGGTGAGGGTGTGTGTGAATGTACGTGAGTTGGTGAGGGTGTGTGTGTGAGTGTACGTGAGTTGGTGAGGGTGTGTGTGAGTGTACGCGAGTTGGTGAGTGTGTGTGTGTGTGTGTGTGTGAGTGTACGTGAGTTGATGAGGGCGTGTGTGTGAGTGTACATGATTTGGTGAGGGTGTGTGTGTGAGTGTACGTGAGTTGGTGAGGGTGTGTGTGAGTGTACGTGAGTTGGTGAGGGTGTGTGTGAAGGTATGCGAGTTGGTGAGGGAATGTGTGTGAGTGGACGTGAGTTGGTGAGGGTGTGTGTGTGTGTGAGTGTACGTGAGTTGGTGAGGGTGTGTGTGAGTGTACGTGAGTTGGTGAGGGTGTGTGTGTGAGTGTACGTGAGTTGGTGAGGGTGTGTGTGAGTGTACACGAGTTGGTGAGGGTGTGTGTGTGAGTGTACGTGAGTTGATGAGGGCGTGTGTGTGAGTATACGTGATTTGGTGAGGGTGTGTGTGAGTGTACGCGAGTTGGTGAGGGTGTGTGTAAGGGTATATGCGAGTTGGTGAGGGCGTGTGTGAGTGTACGTGAGTTGGTGAGGGTGTGTGTGTGAATGTACGTGAGTTGGTGAGGGTGTGTGTGAGTGTACGTGAGTTGGTGAGGGTGTGTGTGAGTGTACGTGAGTTGGTGAGTGTGTGTGTGTGAGTGTACGCGGGTTTGTGAGTGTGTGTGCGTGAGTGTACGCGAGTTGATGAGGGTGTGTGTGTGGGTGTGTACGCGAGATGTTGAGGGTGTGTGTGAGTGTCCGCGAGATGATAAGGGTGTGTGTGTGAGTGTACGCGAGTTGGTGAGGGTGTGTGTGAGTGCATGCGAGTTGATGAGGGTGTGTCTGTGAGTGTACGGGAGTTCGTGAGGGTGTGTGTGTGAGTGTCCGTGAGTTGGTGAGGGTGTGTTTGAGTGGACGTAAGTTGGTGAGAGTCTGTGTGTGTGAGTGTACGTGAGTAGGTGAGGGCGTGTGTGTGAGTGTACATGATTTGGTGAGGGTGTGTGTGAGTGTACGCGAGTTGGTGAGGGTGTGTGTGAGGGTATATTCGAGTTGGTGAGTGTGTGTGTGAGTGTACGTGAGTTGGTGAGGGTGTGTGTGAGTGTACGTGAGTTGGTGAGTGTGTGTGTGAGTGTACGCGAGTTGGTGAGTGTGTTTGTGTGTGTGTGAGTGTACGTGTGTTGATGAGGGCGTGTGTGTGAGTGTACATGATTTGGTGAGGGAATGTGTGTGAGTTGACGTGAGTTGGTGAGGGTGTGTGTGAGTGTACGCGAGTTGGTGAGGGTGTGTGTGGTTGTGTACGCGAGTTGGAGAGGGTGTGTGTGAGTGTACGTGAGTTGGTGAGGGTGTGTGAGTGTACGTGAGTTGGTGAGAGTGTGTGTGTGTGAGTGTACGTGAGTTGGTGAGGGTGTGTGTGAGTGGACGCGAGTTGGTGAGTGTGTGTGCGAGTGTACGTGAGTTGGTGAGGGTGTGTGTGTGTGAGTGTACGTGAGTTGGTGAGGGTGTGTGTGTGAGTGTATGGGAGTTGGTGAGGGTGTGTGTGTGTGAGTGTACGCGAGTTGGTGAGGGTGTGTGTGTGAGCCTAGGTGAGTTGGTGAGGGTGTGTGTGTGTCCGTGAGTGGGCGAGTGTGTCTTTGTGAGGGTACATGAGTTGGTGTGGGTGTGTGTGTGAGTGTAAGCGAGTCCGTGAGGGTGTGAGTGTGAGTGTATGCGAGTTGGTGAGGCTGTGTGTGTGAGTGTACGCGAGTTGGTGAGGGTGTGTGTGTGAGTGTACGTGAGTTGGTGAGGGTGTGTAAGTGTAAGCGGGTTGGTGAGGCTGTGTGTGTGAGTGTACGTGAGTTGGTGAGGGTGTGTGTGTGAGTGTACGTGAGTTGGTGAGGGTGTGCGTGTGAGTGTACGTGAGTTGGTGAGGGAGTGTGTGAGTGTACGTGAGTTGGTGAGGGAGTGTGTGTGTGTACGCGAGTTGGTGAGGGTGTGTGTGTGAGTGTACGTGAGTTGGTGAGGGTGTGTGTGTGAGTGTACGTGTGTTGGTGAGGGTGTGTGTGTGAGTGTACGTGAGATGGTGAGGGTGTGTGTGAGTGTACGTGAGTTGGTGAGGGTGTGTGTGAAGGTATGCGAGTTGGTGAGGGAATGTGTGTGAGTGGACGTAAGTTGGTGAGAGTGTGTGTGTGTGAGTGTACGTGAGTTGATGAGGGCGTGTGTGTGAGTGTACATGATTTGGTGAGTGTGTGTGTGAGTGTACGTGAGTTGGTGAGGGTGTGTGTGAGGGTATATTCGAGTTGGTGAGGGCGTGTGTGAGTGTACGTGAGTTGGTGAGGGTGTGTGTGAATGTACGTGAGTTGGTGAGGGTGTGTGTGTGAGTGTACGTGAGTTGGTGAGGGTGTGTGTGAGTGTACGTGAGTTGGTGAGTGTGTGTGTGTGAATGTACGTGAGTTGGTGAGGGTGTGTGTGAATGTACGTGAGTTGGTGAGGGTGTGTGTGTGAGTGTACGTGAGTTGGTGAGGGTGTGTGTGAGTGTACGCGAGTTGGTGAGTGTGTGAGTGTCCGTGAGTTGATGAGGGCGTGTGTGTGAGTGTACATGATTTGGTGAGGGTGTGTGTGTGAATGTACGTGAGATGGTGAGGGTGTGTGTGAGTGTACGTGAGTTGGTGAGGGTGTGTGTGAAGGTATGCGAGTTGGTGAGGGAATGTGTGTGAGTGGACGTGAGTTGGTGAGGGTGTGTGTGTGTGTGAGTTTATGTGAGTTGGTGAGGGTGTGTGTGAGTGTACGTGAGTTGGTGAGGGTGTGTGTGTGAGTGTACGTGAGTTGGTGAGGGTGTGTGTGAGTGTACGCGATTTGGTGAGGGTGTTTGTGAGTGTAGGTGAGTTGGTGAGTGTGTGTGTGAGTGTACGTGAGTTGGTGAGTGTGTGTACGTGAGTTGATGAGGGCGTGTGTGTGAGTGTACGTGATTTGGTGAGGGTGTGTGTGAGTGTACGCGAGTTGGTGAGGGTGTGTGTCAGGGTATATGCGAGTTGGTGAGGGCGTGTGTGCGTGTACGTGAGTTGGTGAGTGTGTGTGTGAATGTACGTGAGTTGGTGAGGGTGTGTGTGAGTGTACGTGAGTTGGTGAGTGTGTGTGTGTGTGAGTGGACGCGGGTTTGTGAGTGTGTGTGCGTGAGTGTACGCGAGTTGATGAGGGTGTGTGTGTGGGTGTGTACGCGAGATGTTGAGGGTGTGTGTGAGTGTACGCGAGTTGGTAAGGGTGTGTGTGTGAGTGTACGCGAGTTGGTGAGGGTGTGTGTGAGTGCATGCGAGTTGATGAGGGTGTGTGTGTGAGTGTACGGGAGTTCGTGAGGGTGTGTGTGTGAGTGTCCGTGAGTTGGTGAGGGTGTGTTTGAGTGGACGTAAGTTGGTGAGAGTCTGTGTGTGTGAGTGTACGTGAGTTGGTGAGGGCGTGTGTGTGATTGTACATGATTCGGTGAGGGTGTGTGTGAGTGTACGCGAGTTGGTGAGGGTGTGTGTGAGGGTATATTCGAGTTGGTGAGTGTGTGTGTGAGTGTACGTGAGTTGGTGAGGGTGTGTGTGAGTGTACGTGAGTTGGTGAGTGTGTGTGTGTGAGTGTACACGAGTTGGTGAGTGTGTGTGTGTGTGTGAGTGTACGTGAGTTGATGAGGGCGTGTGTGTGAGTGTACATGATTTGGTGAGGGAATGTGTGTGAGTGGACGTGAGTTGGTGAGGGTGTGTGTGAGTGTACGTGAGTTGGTGAGGGTGTGTGTGGGTGTGTACGCGAGTTGGAGAGGGTGTGTGTGAGTGTACGTGAGTTGGTGAGGGTGTGTGAGTGTACGTGAGTTGGTGAGAGTGTGTGTGTGTGAGTGTACGTGAGTTGGTGAGGGTGTGTGTGTGAGTGTACGGGAGTTGGTGAGGTTGTGTCTGTGTGAGTGTACGCGAGTTGGTGAGGGTGTGTGTGTGAGCCTAGGTGAGTTGGTGAGGGTGTGTGTGTTTCTGTGAGTGGGCGAGTGTGTCTTTGTGAGGGTACATGAGTTGGTGTGGGTGTGTGTGTGAGTGTAAGCGAGTTCGTGAGGGTGTGAGTGTGAGTGTATGCGAGTTGGTGAGGCTGTGTGTGTGAGTGTACGTGATTTGGTGAGGGTGTGTGTGAGTGTACGCGAGTTGGTGAGGGTGTGTGTAAGGGTATATGCGAGTTGGTGAGGGCGTGTGTGAGTGTACGTGATTTGGTGAGGGTGTGTGTGTGAATGTACGTGAGTTGGTGAGGGTGTGTGTGAGTGTACGTGAGTTGGTGAGGTTGTGTGTGAGTGTACGCGAGTTTCTGAGTGTGTGTGCGTGAGTGTACGTGAGTTGGTGAGGGTGTGTGTGGGTGTGTACGCGAGATGTTGAGGGTGTGTGGGTGTGTACATGAATTGGTGTGGGTGTGTGTGTACGTGAGTTGGTGAGGGTGTGTGTAAGTGTACGTGAGTTGGTGAGGGTGCGTGTGAGAGTGTACGCAAGTTGGCGAGTGTGTGAGGGTACATGAATTGATGAGTGTGTGTGCGTGAGTGTACGTGAGTTGGTGAGGGTGTGTGTGTGTGAGTGTACACGAGTTGGTGAGGGTGTGTCAGTGAGTGTACGCGAGTTGGTGAGGGTGTTTTTGTGTGTACGTGAGTTGGTGAGGGCGTATTTGAGTGTACGTGAGTTGGTGATGGTGTGTGTGAGTGTATGTGAGTTGGTGAGGGGGTGTGCGTGAGTGTACGTGAGTTGGTGAGGGTGTGTGTGTGTGTGTGAGTGTACGTGAGTTGATGAGGGCGTGTGTGTGAGTGTACATGATTTGGTGAGGGTGTGTGTGTGACTGTACGTGAGTTGGTGAGGGTGTGTGTGAGTGTACGTGAGTTGGTGAGGGTGTGTGTGAAGGTATGCGAGTTGGTGAGGGAATGTGTGTGAGTGGACGTGAGTTGGTGAGGGTGTGTGTGTGTGTGAGTGTACGTGAGTTGGTGAGGGTGTGTGTGAGTGTACGTGAGTTGGTGAGGGTGTGTGTGTGAGTGTACGAGAGTTGGTGAGGGTGTGTGTGAGTGTACACGAGTTGGTGAGGGTGTGTCAGTGAGTGTACGCGAGTTGGTGAGGGTGTTTTTGTGTGTACGTGAGTTGGTGAGGGCGTATTTGAGTGTACGTGAGTTGGTGATGGTGTGTGTGAGTGTATGTGAGTTGGTGAGGGGGTGTGCGTGAGTGTACGTGAGTTGGTGAGGGTGTGTGTGTGAGTGTACGTGAGTTGGTGAGGGTGTGTGTGAGGACAAGCGAGTTGATGAGGGTGTGTGTGTGAGTGTACGCGAGTTGGTGAGGGTGTGTTTGAGTGGACGTAAGTTGTTGATAGTGTGTGTGTGTGAGTGTACGTGAGTTGGTGAGGGTGTGTGTGAGGGTATATGCGAGTTGGTGTGGGCGTGTCTGAATGTACGTGAGTTGGTGAGGGGGTGTGTGTGAATGTACGTGAGTTGGTTAGGGTGTGTGTGTGAGTGTTCGCGAGTTTGTGAGTGTGTGTGTGTGAGTGTACGCGAGATGTTGAGGGTGTGTGTGAGTGTACGTGAGTTGGTGAGGGTGTGTGTGAGTGTACGTGAGTTGGTGAGAGTGTGTGTGTGAGTGTACGCGAGTTTGTGAGTGTGTGTACGTGAGTGTACGTGAGTTGGTGAGGGTGTGTGTGGGTGTGTACGCGAGATGTTTAGGGTGTGTGTGAGTGTACATGAATTGGTGAGGGTGTGTGTGTGTGTGTACGTGAGTTGGTGAGGTTGTGTGTGAGTGTAAGTGAGTTGGTGAGGGTGTGTGTGTGAGTTGTACGTGAGTTGGTGAGGGTGTGTGTGAAGGTATGCGAGTTGGTGAGGGAATATGTGTGAGTGGACGTGAGTTGGTGAGGGTGTGTGTGAGTGTACGTGAGTTGGTGAGGGTGTGTGTGTGAGTGTACGTGAGTTGGTGAGGGTGTGTGTGAGTGTACGTGAGTTGGTGAGGGTGTGTGTGTGAGTGAACGCGAGTTGGTGAGGGTGTGTGTGTGAGTGTACGTGAGTTGGTGAGGGTGTGTTTGAGTGTATGTAAGTTGGTGAGAGTGTGTGTGTGTGAGTGTACCTTAGTTGGTGGGAGTGTGTGTGAGTGTACGCGGGTTGGTGAGGGTTTGTGTGTGAGACTTGGTGAGTTGGTGAGGGTGTGTGTGTGTCCGTGAGTTGGCGAGTGTGTCTTTGTGAGTGTACATGAACTGGATTGGGTGTGTGTGTGAGTGTAAGCGCGTTCGTGAGGGTGTGTGTGTGAGTGTACGCGAGTTGGTGAGGGTGTGTGTGTGAGTGTACGCGAGTTGGTGAGGGTGTGTGTGAGTGTAGGTGAGTTGGTGAGTGTGTGTGTGAGTGTACGTGAGTTGGTGAGGGTGTGTGTGTGAGTGTACGTGAGTTGATGAGGGCGTGTGTGTGAGTGTACATGATTTGGTGAGGGTGTGTGTGAGTGTACGCGAGTTGGTGAGGGTGTGTGTAAGGGTATATGCGAGTTGGTGAGGGCGCGTGTGAGTGTACGTGATTTGGTGAGGGTGTGTGTGTGAATGTACGTGAGTTGGTGAGGGTGTGTGTGAGTATACGTGAGTTGGTGAGGGTGTGTGTGAGTGTACGCGAGTTTCTGAGTGTGTGTGCGTGAGTGTACGTGAGTTGGTGCGGGTGTGTGTGGGTGTGTACGCGAGATGTTGAGGGTGTGTGTGTGTACATGAATTGGTGTGGGTGTGTGTGTGTGTACGTGAGTTGGTGAGGGTGTGTGTAAGTGTACGTGAGTTGGTGAGGGTGTGTGTGAGTGTACGTGAGTTGGTGAGGGTGTGTGTGTGAGTGTACATGAGTTGGTGAGGGTGTGTGTGAGGGTGTGCGAGTTGGTGAGGGAATGTGTGTGAGTGGACGTGAGTTGGTGAGGGTGTGTGTGTGAGTGTACGTGAGTTGGTGAGGGTGTGTGTGTGAGTGTACGTGAGTTGGTGAGGGTGTGTGTGTGTGAGTGTACGTGAGTTGGTGAGGGTGTGTTTGAGTGGACGTAAGTTGGTGAGAGTGTGTGTGTGTGAGTGTACGTGAGTTGATGAGGGCGTGTGTGTGAGTGTACATGATATGGTGAGTGAGTGTGTGAGTGTACGTGAGTTGGTGAGGGTGTGTGTGAGGGTATATTCGAATTGGTGAGGGCGTGTGTGAGTGTACGTGAGTTGGTGAGGGTGTGTGTGAATGTACGTGAGTTGGTGAGGGTGTGTGTGTGAGTGTACGTGAGTTGGTGAGGGTGAGTGTGAGTGTACGTGAGTTGGTAAGTGTGTGTGTGTGAGTGTACGTGAGTTGGTGAGGGTGTGTGTGAATGTACGTGAGTTGGTGAGGGTGTGTGTGTGAGTGTACGTGAGTTGGTGAGGGTGTGTGTGAGTGTACGCGAGTTGGTGAGTGTGTGTGTGTGTGTGTGAGTGTACGTGAGTTGATGAGGGCGTGTGTGTGAGTGTACATGATTTGGTGAGGGTGTGTGTGTGACTGTACGTGAGTTGGTGAGGGTGTGTGTGAGTGTACGTGAGTTGGTGAGGGTGTGTGTGAAGGTATGCGAGTTGGTGAGGGAATGTGTGTGAGTGGACGTGAGTTGGTGAGGGTGTGTGTGTGTGTGAGTGTACGTGAGTTGGTGAGGGTGTGTGTGAGTGTACGTGAGTTGGTGAGGGTGTGTGTGTGAGTGTACGAGAGTTGGTGAGGGTGTGTGTGAGTGTACGCGAGTTGGTGAGGGTGTGTGTGAGTGCAGGTGAGTTGGTGAATGTGTGTGTGAGTGTACGTGAGTTGGTGAGTGTGTGTGTGTGAGTGTTCGTGAGTTGATGAGGGCGTGTGTGTGAGTGTACGTGATTTGGTGAGGGTGTGTGTGAGTGTACGCGAGTTGGTGAGGGTGTGTGTAAGGGTATATGCGAGTTGGTGAGGGCGTGTGTGAGTGTACGTGAGTTGGTGAGGGTGTGTGTGTGAATGTACGTGAGTTGGTGAGGGTGTGTGTGAGTGTACGTGAGTTGGTGAGGGTGTGTGTGAGTGTACGTGAGTTGGTGAGTGTGTGTGTGTGAGTGTACGCGGGTTTGTGAGTGTGTGTGCGTGAGTGTACGCGAGTTGATGAGGGTGTGCGTGTGGGTGTGTACGCGAGATGTTGAGGGTGTGTGTGAGTGTCCGCGAGTTGATAAGGGTGTGTGTGTGAGTGTACGCGAGTTGGTGAGGGTGTGTGTGAGTGCATGCGAGTTGATGAGGGTGTGTGTGTGAGTGTGCGGGAGTTCGTGAGGGTGTGTGTGTGAGTGTCCGTGATTTGGTGAGGGTGTGTTTGAGTGGACGTAAGTTGGTGAGAGTGTGTGTGTCTGAGTGTACGTGAGTTGATGAGGGCGTGTGTGTGAGTGTACATGATTTGGTGAGGGTGTGTGTGAGTGTACGTGAGTTGGTGAGGGTGTGTGTGAGGGTATATTCGAGTTGGTGAGGGCGTGTGTGAGTGTACGTGAGTTGGTGAGGGTGTGTGTGAATGTACGTGAGTTGGTGAGGGTGTGTGTGTGAGTGTACGTGAGTTGGTGAGGGTGAGTGTGAGTGTACGTGAGTTGGTAAGTGTGTGTGTGTGAGTGTACGTGAGTTGGTGAGGGTGTGTGTGAATGTACGTGAGTTGGTGAGGGTGTGTGTGTGAGTGTACGTGAGTTGGTGAGGGTGTGTGTGAGTGTACGCGAGTTGGTGAGTGTGTGTGTGTGTGTGTGTGTGAGTGTACGTGAGTTGATGAGGGCGTGTGTGTGAGTGTACATGATTTGGTGAGGGTGTGTGTGTGAGTGTACGTGAGTTGGTGAGGGTGTGTGTGAGTGTACGTGAGTTGGTGAGGGTGTGTGTGAAGGTATGCGAGTTGGTGAGGGAATGTGTTTGAGTGGACGTGAGTTGGTGAGGGTGTGTGTGTGTGTGAGTGTACGTGAGTTGGTGAGGGTGTGTGTGAGTGTACGTGAGTTGGTGAGGGTGTGTGTGTGAGTGTACGTGAGTTGGTGAGGGTGTGTGTGAGTGTACACGAGTTGGTGAGGGTGTGTGTGTGAGTGTACGTGAGTTGATGAGGGCGTGTGTGTGAGTATACGTGATTTGGTGAGGGTGTGTGTGAGTGTACGCGAGTTGGTGAGGGTGTGTGTAAGGGTATATGCGAGTTGGTGAGGGCGTGTGTGAGTGTACGTGAGTTGGTGAGGGTGTGTGTGTGAATGTACGTGAGTTGGTGAGGGTGTGTGTGAGTGTACGTGAGTTGGTGAGGGTGTGTGTGAGTGTACGTGAGTTGGTGAGTGTGTGTGTGTGAGTGTACGCGGGTTTGTGAGTGTGTGTGCGTGAGTGTACGCGAGTTGATGAGGGTGTGTGTGTGGGTGTGTACGCGAGATGTTGAGGGTGTGTGTGAGTGTCCGCGAGATGATAAGGGTGTGTGTGTGAGTGTACGCGAGTTGGTGAGGGTGTGTGTGAGTGCATGCGAGTTGATGAGGGTGTGTCTGTGAGTGTACGGGAGTTCGTGAGGGTGTGTGTGTGAGTGTCCGTGAGTTGGTGAGGGTGTGTTTGAGTGGACGTAAGTTGGTGAGAGTCTGTGTGTGTGAGTGTACGTGAGTAGGTGAGGGCGTGTGTGTGAGTGTACATGATTTGGTGAGGGTGTGTGTGAGTGTACGCGAGTTGGTGAGGGTGTGTGTGAGGGTATATTCGAGTTGGTGAGTGTGTGTGTGAGTGTACGTGAGTTGGTGAGGGTGTGTGTGAGTGTACGTGAGTTGGTGAGTGTGTGTGTGAGTGTACGCGAGTTGGTGAGTGTGTTTGTGTGTGTGTGAGTGTACGTGTGTTGATGAGGGCGTTTGTGTGAGTGTACATGATTTGGTGAGGGAATGTGTGTGAGTTGACGTGAGTTGGTGAGGGTGTGTGTGAGTGTACGCGAGTTGGTGAGGGTGTGTGTGGTTGTGTACGCGAGTTGGAGAGGGTGTGTGTGAGTGTACGTGAGTTGGTGAGGGTGTGTGAGTGTACGTGAGTTGGTGAGAGTGTGTGTGTGTGAGTGTACGTGAGTTGGTGAGGGTGTGTGTGAGTGGACGCGAGTTGGTGAGTGTGTGTGCGAGTGTACGTGAGTTGGTGAGGGTGTGTGTGTGTGAGTGTACGTGAGTTGGTGAGGGTGTGTGTGTGAGTGTATGGGAGTTGGTGAGGGTGTGTGTGTGTGAGTGTACGCGAGTTGGTGAGGGTGTGTGTGTGAGCCTAGGTGAGTTGGTGAGGGTGTGTGTGTGTCCGTGAGTGGGCGAGTGTGTCTTTGTGAGGGTACATGAGTGGTGTGGGTGTGTGTGTGAGTGTAAGCGAGTCCGTGAGGGTGTGAGTGTGAGTGTATGCGAGTTGGTGAGGCTGTGTGTGTGAGTGTACGCGAGTTGGTGAGGGTGTGTGTGTGAGTGTACGTGAGTTGGTGAGGGTGTGTAAGTGTAAGCGGGTTGGTGAGGCTGTGTGTGTGAGTGTACGTGAGTTGGTGAGGGTGTGTGTGTGAGTGTACGTGAGTTGGTGAGGGTGTGCGTGTGAGTGTACGTGAGTTGGTGAGGGAGTGTGTGAGTGTACGTGAGTTGGTGAGGGAGTGTGTGTGTGTACGCGAGTTGGTGAGGGTGTGTGTGTGAGTGTACGTGAGTTGGTGAGGGTGAGTGTGTGAGTGTACGTGTGTTGGTGAGGGTGTGTGTGTGAGTGTACGTGAGATGGTGAGGGTGTGTGTGAGTGTACGTGAGTTGGTGAGGGTGTGTGTGAAGGTATGCGAGTTGGTGAGGGAATGTGTGTGAGTGGACGTAAGTTGGTGAGAGTGTGTGTGTGTGAGTGTACGTGAGTTGATGAGGGCGTGTGTGTGAGTGTACATGATTTGGTGAGTGTGTGTGTGAGTGTACGTGAGTTGGTGAGGGTGTGTGTGAGGGTATATTCGAGTTGGTGAGGGCGTGTGTGAGTGTACGTGAGTTGGTGAGGGTGTGTGTGAATGTACGTGAGTTGGTGAGGGTGTGTGTGTGAGTGTACGTGAGTTGGTGAGGGTGTGTGTGAGTGTACGTGAGTTGGTGAGTGTGTGTGTGTGAATGTACGTGAGTTGGTGAGGGTGTGTGTGAATGTACGTGAGTTGGTGAGGGTGTGTGTGTGAGTGTACGTGAGTTGGTGAGGGTGTGTGTGAGTGTACGCGAGTTGGTGAGTGTGTGAGTGTCCGTGAGTTGATGAGGGCGTGTGTGTGAGTGTACATGATTTGGTGAGGGTGTGTGTGTGAATGTACGTGAGATGGTGAGGGTGTGTGTGAGTGTACGTGAGTTGGTGAGGGTGTGTGTGAAGGTATGCGAGTTGGTGAGGGAATGTGTGTGAGTGGACGTGAGTTGGTGAGGGTGTGTGTGTGTGTGAGTTTATGTGAGTTGGTGAGGGTGTGTGTGAGTGTACGTGAGTTGGTGAGGGTGTGTGTGTGAGTGTACGTGAGTTGGTGAGGGTGTGTGTGAGTGTACGCGATTTGGTGAGGGTGTTTGTGAGTGTAGGTGAGTTGGTGAGTGTGTGTGTGAGTGTACGTGAGTTGGTGAGTGTGTGTACGTGAGTTGATGAGGGCGTGTGTGTGAGTGTACGTGATTTGGTGAGGGTGTGTGTGAGTGTACGCGAGTTGGTGAGGGTGTGTGTCAGGGTATATGCGAGTTGGTGAGGGCGTGTGTGCGTGTACGTGAGTTGGTGAGGGTGTGTGTGTGAATGTACGTGAGTTGGTGAGGGTGTGTGTGAGTGTACGTGAGTTGGTGAGTGTGTGTGTGTGTGAGTGGACGCGGGTTTGTGAGTGTGTGTGCGTGAGTGTACGCGAGTTGATGAGGGTGTGTGTGTGGGTGTGTACGCGAGATGTTGAGGGTGTGTGTGAGTGTACGCGAGTTGGTAAGGGTGTGTGTGTGAGTGTACGCGAGTTGGTGAGGGTGTGTGTGAGTGCATGCGAGTTGATGAGGGTGTGTGTGTGAGTGTACGGGAGTTCGTGAGGGTGTGTGTGTGAGTGTCCGTGAGTTGGTGAGGGTGTGTTTGAGTGGACGTAAGTTGGTGAGAGTCTGTGTGTGTGAGTGTACGTGAGTTGGTGAGGGCGTGTGTGTGATTGTACATGATTCGGTGAGGGTGTGTGTGAGTGTACGCGAGTTGGTGAGGGTGTGTGTGAGGGTATATTCGAGTTGGTGAGTGTGTGTGTGAGTGTACGTGAGTTGGTGAGGGTGTGTGTGAGTGTACGTGAGTTGGTGAGTGTGTGTGTGTGAGTGTACACGAGTTGGTGAGTGTGTGTGTGTGTGTGAGTGTACGTGAGTTGATGAGGGCGTGTGTGTGAGTGTACATGATTTGGTGAGGAAATGTGTGTGAGTGGACGTGAGTTGGTGAGGGTGTGTGTGAGTGTACGTGAGTTGGTGAGGGTGTGTGTGGGTGTGTACGCGAGTTGGAGAGGGTGTGTGTGAGTGTACGTGAGTTGGTGAGGGTGTGTGAGTGTACGTGAGTTGGTGAGAGTGTGTGTGTGTGAGTGTACGTGAGTTGGTGAGGGTGTGTGTGTGAGTGTACGGGAGTTGGTGAGGGTGTGTGTGTGTGAGTGTACGCGAGTTGGTGAGGGTGTGTGTGTGAGCCTAGGTGAGTTGGTGAGGGTGTGTGTGTGTCCGTGAGTGGGCGAGTGTGTCTTTGTGAGGGTACATGAGTTGGTGTGGGTGTGTGTGTGAGTGTAAGCGAGTTCGTGAGGGTGTGAGTGTGAGTGTATGCGAGTTGGTGAGGCTGTGTGTGTGAGTGTACGCGAGTTGGTGAGGGTGTGTGTGTGAGTGTACGTGAGTTGGTGAGGGTGTGTGAGTGTAAGCGAGTTGGTGAGGCTGTGTGTGTGAGTGTACGTGTGTTGGTGAGGGTGTGTGTGTGAGTGTACGTGAGTTGGTGAGGGTGTGCGTGTGAGTGTACGTGAGTTGGTGAGGGTGTGTGTGAGTGTACGTGAGTTGGTGAGGGAGTGTGTGTGTGTGTACGCGAGTTGGTGAGGGTGTGTGTGTGAGTGTACGTGAATTGGTGAGGGTGTGTGTGAGTGTACGCGAGTTGGTGAGGGTGTGTGTGTGAGTGTACATGAATTGGTGAGTGTGTGTGTGAGAGTGTACGTGAGTTGGTGAGGGTATGTGTGAGAGTGTACGTGAGTTGGAGAGGGTGTGTGTGAGAGTACGTGAGTTGGTGAGGGGATGTGAGTGTACGTGAGTCGGTGAGGGTGTGTGTGAGTGTACGCAAGTTGGTGAGGGTGTGTGTGTGAGTGTACGTGAGTTGGTGAGGGAATGCGTGTGAGTGTACGCGAGTTGGTGAGGGAATGTGTGTGAGCGTTACCGAGTTGGTGAGGGTGAGGGTGTGTGTGTGCGTGTGTGAGTGTACGCGAGTTGGTGAGGGTGTGTGTGAGGGTACGTGAGTTGTTGTGGGTGTGTTTGTGTATTCGCCAGTTGGTGAGGGTGCGTGTGTTTGTGTACGCAAGTTGGTGAGTGTGTGAGGGTACAAGAATTGATGAGTGTGTCTGTGTGAGTGTACGCGAGTTGGTGAGTGTGTGTGTGTGTGAGTGTACGTGAGTTGATGAGGGCGTGTGTGTGAGTGTACATGATTTGGTGAGGGTGTGTGTGAGGGTATATTCGAGTTGGTGAGGGCGTGTGTGAGTGTACGTGAGTTGGTGAGGGTGTGTGTGAGTGTACGTGAGTTGGTGAGTGTGTGTGTGTGAGTGTACGTGAGTTGGTGAGGGTGTGTGTGAATGTACGTGAGTTGGTGAGGGTGTGTGTGTGAGTGTACGTGAGTTGGTGAGGGTGTGTGTGAGTGTACGCGAGTTGGTGAGTGTGTGTGTGTGTGTGTGTGTGAGTGTACGTGAGTTGATGAGGGCGTGTGTGTGAGTGTACATGATTTGGTGAGGGTGTGTGTGTGAGTGTACGTGAGTTGGTGAGGGTGTGTGTGAGTGTACGTGAGTTGGTGAGGGTGTGTTTGTGAGTTTACGTGAGTTGGTGAGGGTGTGTGTGAGTGGACGCGAGTTGGTGAGGGTGTGTGTGAGAGTACGTGAGTTGGTGAGGGGATGTGAGTGTACGTGAGTCGGTGAGGGTGTGTGTGAGTGTACGCAAGTTGGTGAGGGTGTGTGTGTGAGTGTACGTGAGTTGGTGAGGGAATGCGTGTGAGTGTACGCGAGTTGGTGAGGGAATGTGTGTGAGCGTTACCGAGTTGGTGAGGGTGAGGGTGTGTGTGTGCGTGTGTGAGTGTACGCGAGTTGGTGAGGGTGTGTGTGATGGTACGTGAGTTGTTGTGGGTGTGTTTGTGTATTCGCCAGTTGGTGAGGGTGCGTGTGTTTGTGTACGCAAGTTGGTGAGTGTGTGAGGGTACAAGAATTGATGAGTGTGTCTGTGTGAGTGTACGCGAGTTGGTGAGTGTGTGTGTGTGTGAGTGTACGTGAGTTGATGAGGGCGTGTGTGTGAGTGTACATGATTTGGTGAGGGTGTGTGTGAGGGTATATTCGAGTTGGTGAGGGCGTGTGTGAGTGTACGTGAGTTGGTGAGGGTGTGTGTGAGTGTACGTGAGTTGGTGAGTGTGTGTGTGTGAGTGTACGTGAGTTGGTGAGGGTGTGTGTGAATGTACGTGAGTTGGTGAGGGTGTGTGTGTGAGTGTACGTGAGTTGGTGAGGGTGTGTGTGAGTGTACGCGAGTTGGTGAGTGTGTGTGTGTGTGTGTGTGTGTGAGTGTACGTGAGTTGATGAGGGCGTGTGTGTGAGTGTACATGATTTGGTGAGGGTGTGTGTGTGAGTGTACGTGAGTTGGTGAGGGTGTGTGTGAGTGTACGTGAGTTGGTGAGGGTGTGTTTGTGAGTTTACGTGAGTTGGTGAGGGTGTGTGTGAGTGGACGCGAGTTGGTGAGGGTGTGTGTGAGTGTAGGTGAGTTGGTGAGTGTGTGAGTGCGTGTGTGAGTGTACGTGAGTTGGTGAGTGTGTGTGTGTGAGTGTTCGTGAGTTGATGAGGGCGTGTGTGTGAGTGTACGTGATTTGGTGAGGGTGTGTGTGAGTGTACGCGAGTTGGTGAGGGTGTGTGTAAAGGTATATGCGAGTTGGTGAGGGCGTGTGTGAGTGTACGTGAGTTGGTGAGGGTGTGTGTGTGAATGTACGTGAGTTGGTGAGGGTGTGTGTGAGTGTACGTGAGTTGGTGAGGGTGTGTGTGAGTGTACGTGAGTTGGTGAGTGTGTGTGTGTGAGTGTACGCGGGTTTGTGAGTGTGTGTGCGTGAGTGTACGCGAGTTGATGAGGATATGTGTGTGGGTGTACATGATTTGGTGAGTGTGTGTGTGAGTGTACGTGAGTTGGTGAGGGTGTGTGTGTGAGTGTACGCGAGCTGGTGAGGGTGTGTGTGAGTGCATGCGAGTTGATGAGGGTGTGTGTGTGAGTGTACGGGAGTTCGTGAGGGTGTGTGTGTGAGTGTACGTGAGTTGGTGAGGGTGTGTTTGAGTGGACGTAAGTTGGTGAGAGTCTGTGTGTGTGAGTGTACGTGAGTTGGGGAGGGCGTGTGTGTGAGTGTACATGATTTGGTGAGGGTGTGTGTGAGTGTACGCGAGTTGGTGAGGGTGTGTGTGAGGGTAATTCGAGTTGGTGAGTGTGTGTGTGAGTGTACGTGAGTTGGTGAGGGTGTGTGTGAGTGTACGTGAGTTGGTGAGTGTGTGTGTGTGAGAGTACGCGAGTTGGTGAGTGTGTGTGTGTGTGTGAGTGTACGTGAGTTGGTGAGGGTGTGTGTGTGAGTGTACGTGATTTGGTGAGGGTGTGTGTGTGTGTGAGTGTACGTGAGTTGGTGAGGGTGTGTTTGAGTGGACGTAAGTTGGTGAGAGTGTGTGTGTGTGTGAGTGTACGTGAGTTGATGAGGGCGTGTGTGTGAGTGTACATGATTTGGTGAGTGTGTGTGTGAGTGTACGTGAGTTGGTGAGGGTGTGTGTGAGGGTATATTCGAGTTGGTGAGGGCGTGTGTGAGTGTACGTGAGTTCGTGAGGGTGTGTGTGAATGTACGTGAGTTGGTGAGGGTGTGCGTGTGAGTGTACGTGAGTTGGTGAGGGTGTGTGTGAGTGTACGTGAGTTGGTGAGTGTGTGTGTGTGAGTGTACGTGAGTTGGTGAGGGTGTGTGTGAATGTACGTGAGTTGGTGAGGGTGTGTGTGTGAGTGTACGTGAGTTGGTGAGGGTGTGTGTGAGTGTACGCGAGTTGGTGAGTGTGTGTGTGTGTGTGTGTGTGAGTGTACGTGAGTTGATGAGAGCGTGTGTGTGAGTGTACATGATTTGGTCAGGGTGTGTGTGTGAGTGTACGTGAGTTGGTGAGGGTGTGTGTGAGTGTACATGAGTTGGTGAGGGTGTGTGTGAAGGTATGCGAGTTGGTGAGGGAATGTGTGTGAGTGGACGTGAGTTGGTGAGGGTGTGTGTGTGTGTGAGTGTACGTGAGTTGGTGAGGGTGTGTGTGAGTGTACGTGAGTTGGTGAGGGTGTGTGTGTGAGTGTACGTGAGTTGGTGAGGGTGTGTGTGAGTGTACGCGAGTTGGTGAGGGTGTGTGTGAGTGTAGGTGAGTTGGTGAGTGTGTGAGTGTGTGTGTGGGAGTGTACGTGAGTTGGTGAGTGTGTGTGAGTGTACGTGATTTGATGAGGGCGTGTGTGTGAGTGTACGTGATTTGGTGAGGGTGTGTGTGAGTGGACGCGAGTTGGTGAGGGTGTGTATAAGGGTATATGCGAGTTGGTGAGGGCGTGTGTGAGTGTACGTGAGTTGGTGAGGGTGTGTGTGTGAATGTATGTGAGTTGGTGAGGGTGTGTGTGAGTGTACGTGAGTTGGTGAGGGTGTGTGTGAGTGTACGTGAGTTGGTGAGTGTGTGTGTGTGAGTGTACGCGAGTTGATGAGGGTGTGTGTGTGGGTGTG
>NW_027593038.1:0-39980 GCF_964213995.1 Mustelus asterias
GATTCTTGTTGTATTAGCAGTATCTTCCTCTGCGTAGTTTGTCCGATCTCCAAGGCCACGATTGTTCGTCATTTATATCCTTGAAACAACATCACAGGTTTTGCACAAACAAGTTAACTAATCTACATACAGGTTTGTATAATACTTTATATCAGGATAAGATGAATAACGTATGATGATATATATATATGAATCTATGGTTATACAAAGACAGAAGGCATACATGTCAACTCCATCGTGTTAAACAAAGGTACATAAAAATGGAGACTGTTTAGCTTATTTCGAGCTGGGTTAATCGCATTTCTTGATAACAAATGGAGACAGAGGAATAGCTGTTCCTTTTATCTGGCACAGACATGAAAAACACCGAACTCTGACAAAAACATGGACTCTGCAGTGTTCTAAACAAAATCACAGAGTTCGGGTCTTAATGCTTAAGTGTGACAAAGTTCATTAACCCATTCCCGACTGCAGTGGACGTGGTTCCTTTAACTAATTGCCCCACCAGTAACTGGCCCTGTTCCCTCAGGTACCGCAAGATGAAGGAGAGGCTGGGGCTGACGGAGATCCGAAAACAAGCCAATCGCATGTGCTTTGGTGAGGTGAGGCCTGCTCCCCGCTGTTGGTCAGTGGGATTGTGAAGAAGTAGAATAATTGTGGTGGAGGCAGATTGAATCGAGGCTTTCGAGAGGGCATTGGGTGGTTATTGGAACAGAAACAACGTACAAGGGTGTGGGGGAATGGGCAGGACAATGGCACTCAGTCATGATGCTCTTTCAGAGACTGGTGCAGATACAATGGGCTGAATGGCCTCCTTCTGCATTGCAACAATTCTGTAAGATGCACTCTAATCTTGTATCGGTAACAGTGTGAATCCTGTGGTCAGCTGGAGGCTAATTGCCCTCAGGGACATTGCTAATGGTCAGCTAGAGGGTAATTGCCTTCAGGGATATTGCTAATGGTCAGCTAGAGGCTAATTGCCCTCAGGGACATTGCTAATGGTCAGCTAGAGAGTAATTGCACTCAGGGACATTGCTAATGGTCAGCTAGAGGGTAATTGCCGTCAGGGACATTGCTAATTGTCACCTAGAGGCTAATTGCCCTCAGGGACATGGCTAATGGTCAGCTAGAGGCCAATTGCCCTCAGGGACTTTGCTAATGGTCGGCTAGAGGGTAATTATCCTCAGGGACATGGCTAATGGTCAGCTAGAGGCTAATTGCCCTCAGGGACATAGCTAATGGTCAGCTAGAGGGTAATTGCCCTCAAGGACATTGCTAATGGTCAGCTAGAGGCTAGTTGCCCTCAGGGACATTGCTAATGGTCAGCTAGAGACTAATTGCTCTCAGGAACATTGCTCATGATCAGCTAGAGGCTAATGGCACTTGGACATTGCTAATGGTCAGCTGGAGGATTATTGTCCTCAGGGACATTGCTAATGGTCAGCTATAGGGTAATTGCCCTCAGGGACATTGCTAATGGTCAGCTAGAGGGTAATTGTCTTCAGGGACATTGCTAATGGTCACCTAGAGGCTAATTGCACGAAGGAATTGCTAATGGTCAGCTAGAGGCTAACTGCACGAAGGACATTGCTAATGGTCAGCTAGGGGCTAATTGCACTCGGACATTGCTAATGATCAGCTAGAGGATAATTGTCCTCGGGGACATTGCTAATGGTCAGCTAGAGAGTAATTGCACTCGGACATTGCTAATGGTCAGCTAGAGGATAATTGTCCTCAGGGACATTGCTAATGGTCAGCTAGAGGGTAATTGCCCTCAGGGACATGGGCCAATGGTCAGCTAGAGAGTAATTGCCCTCCGGGACATTGCTAATGGTCAGCTAGAGGGTAATTGCCCTCAGGAACATGGGCTAATGGTCAGCTAGAGGGTAATTGCCCTCAGGGACATTGCTAATGGTCAGCGAGAGGGTAATTTCCCTCAGGGACATTGCTAATGGTCAGCTAGAGACTAATTGCTCTCAGGAACATTGCTCATGATCAGCTAGAGGCTAATGGCACTTGGACATTGCTAATGGTCAGCTGGAGGATTATTGTCCTCAGGGACATTGCTAATGGTCAGCTATAGGGTAATTGCCCTCAGGGACATTGCTAATGGTCAGCTAGAGGGTAATTGTCTTCAGGGACATTGCTAATGGTCAGCTAGAGGCTAATTGCACGAAGGAATTGCTAATGGTCAGCTAGAGGCTAACTGCACGAAGGACATTGCTAATGGTCAGCTAGAGGGTAATTGCACTCGGACATTGCTAATGATCAGCTAGAGGATAATTGTCCTCGGGGACATTGCTAATGGTCAGCTAGAGAGTAATTGCACTCGGACATTGCTAATGGTCAGCTAGAGGATAATTGTCCTCAGGGACATTGCTAATGGTCAGCTAGAGGGTAATTGCCCTCAGGGACATGGGCCAATGGTCAGCTAGAGGGTAATTGCCCTCCGGGACATTGCTAATGGTCAGCTAGAGGGTAATTGCCCTCAGGGACATTGCTAATGGTCAGCGAGAGGGTAATTTCCCTCAGGGACATTGCTAATGGTCAGCTAGAGGGTAATTGCCCTCAGGGACATTGCCAATGGTCAGCTAGAGGGTAATTTTCCCTCAGGGACATTGCTAATGTTCAGCTAGAGGCTAATTGCCCTCAGGGACATTGCTAATGGTCAGCAGGAGGTCAGCAACTTAGGAGGGTGGGTCCACTTGACTCTGTGGGGGATGGCAGGGGGCATGTTCGTTCCAGCGAGGGTCCAGAGGAGAGAGTTGGCCTGGATTTGGATCTGGTATCAGGCTGGGTAGAATCGGTGAGCTGATGGGGGCGGGTGCCAGGTTTGAGGGGGGAGGGGGCCGGGTTTGGGGGAGGGGGCCGGGTTTGGGGGCGGGTGCCAGGTTTGAGGGGGGAGGGGGCCGGGTTTGGGGGAGGGGGGCCGGGTTTGGGGGAGGGGGCCGGTTTGGGGAGGGGGCTGGGGCCGGGTTTGGGGAGGGGGCCGGGTTTGGGGGAGGGGGCCGGGTTTGGGGAGGGGGCTGGGGCCGGGTTTGGGGAGGGGGCTGGGGCCGGGTTTGGGGAGGGGGCTGGGGCCGGGTTTGGGGAGGGGGCTGGGGCCGGGTTTGGGGAGGGGGCTGGGGCCGGGTTTGGGGGAGGGGGCCGGGTTTGGAGGAGGGGGCCGGGTTTGGGGGAGGGGGCCGGGTTTGGGGGAGGGGGCCGGGTTTGGGGGAGGGGGCCGGGTTTGGGGGAGGGGGCCGGGTTTGGGGGAGGGGGCCGGGTTTGGGGGAGGGGGAGGGGGCCGGGTTTGGGTGAGGGGGCCGGGTTTGGTGAGGGGGCCGGGTTTGGGGGAGGGGGCCGGGTTTGGGGGAGGGGGCCGGGTTTGGGGGAGGGGGCCGGGTTTGGGGGAGGGGACCGGGTTTGGTGAGGGGGCCGGGTTTGGGGTAGGGGGCCGGGTTTGGGGTAGGGGGCCGGGTTTGGGGTAGGGGGCCGGGTTTGGGGTAGGGGGCCGGGTTTGGGGTAGGGGGCCGGGTTTGGGGTAGGGGGCCGGGTTTGGGGGAGGGGGCCGGGTTTGGGGGAGGGGGCCGGGTTTGGGGGAGGGGGCCGGGTTTGGGGGAGGGGGCCGGGTTTGGGGGAGGGGGCCGGGTTTGGGGGAGGGGGGCCGGGTTTGGGGGAGGGGCCGGGTTTGGGGGAGGGGGCCGGGTTTGGGGGAGGGGGCCGGGTTTGGGGGAGGGGGCCGGGTTTGGGGAGGGGGCCGGGTTTGGGGGAGGGGGCCGGGTTTGGGGGAGGGGGCCGGGTTTGGGGAGGGGGCCGGGTTTTGGGGAGGGGGCCGGGTTTGTCGAGGGCCCTATTCTGAACTTTGCTGTGTCGGCAGATTGAAGAGGATGCCTATCAGGAAGATCTGGGCTTCAGCCTGGGGACACTGGGGAAATCGGGCAGCGGCCGCGTGCGAGCAGCACAAGCTAACGAAGTGACGAAGGCCAGAATCTCCAAATCCCTACAGGTGAGAGGGACGCAGGCATCACATGAAGCATCCTCACTCTGCCAACTGTAACCTCCTCCAACCCCCTCCGCCCCCCCCACTGCTCCTCTGGCTCCCCCGCCCACCCCCTCCCCCCCTCCCTCCTCCTCCCTCGGTACCCCCTCTCCTCCGCCCACCCCACCTCCTCCTACTCCTCCTCTGACCCCCCGTCCTCCCCTCCACCCCCCCCCCCCCCCCCCCCCCCCCCCTTACTCCTTGCTCTCTCTCTCCCCCCTCCCCCCCCAATTTGGCCACACTTGGAATACTGTGTACAGTTCTGGTCACCCTATTTTAGAAAGGATATTATTAAACTAGAAAGAGTGCAGATAGTTTGGAGGGATGTCAGAAGTTGCAGCGAGACATAGATAGAATGCAAGACTGGGCGGAGAAGTGGCAGATGGACTTCAACCCGGATAAGTGTGTGGTGATCCATTTTGGCAGATCCAATGGGATGAAGCAGCAGTATAATATGAAGGGTACCATTCTTAGCAGTGTAGAGGATCAGAAGGACCTTGGGGTCCGGGTCCATAGGACTCTTAAATCGGCCTCGCAGGTGGAGGATGCGGTCAAGAAGGCGTACGGCGTACTGGCCTTCATTAATCGAGGGATTGAGTTTAGGAGTCGGGAGATAATGCTGCAGCTTTATAGGACCCTGGTTAGACCCCACTTGGAGTACTGCGCGCAGTTCTGGTCACCTCATTACAGGAAAGATGTTGAAGCCATTGAAAGGGTGCAGAGGAGATTTACAAGGATGTTGCCTGGATTGGGGGCATGCCTTATGAGGATAGGTTGAGGGAGCTTGGTCTCTTCTCCCTGGAGAGACGAAGGATGAGAGGTGACCTGATAGAGGTTTACAAGATGTTGAGAGGTCTGGATAGGGTAGACTCTCAGAGGCTATTTCCAAGGGCTGAAATGGTTGCTACGAGAGGACACAGGTTTAAGGTGCTGGGGGGTAGGTACAGAGGAGATGTCAGGGGTAAGTTTTTCACTCAGAGGGTGGTGGGTGAGTGGAATCGGCTGACGTCGGTGGTGGTGGAGGCAAACTCGTTGGGGTCTTTTAAGAGACTTCTGGATGAGTACATGGGATTTAATGGGATTGAGGGCTATAGATAGGCCTAGAGGTGGGGATGTGATCGGCGCAACTTGTGGGCCGAAGGGCCTGTTTGTGCTGTGGCTTTCTATGTTCAATGTTCTAAAAGATTTACTAGGATGCTACCGGGACTTGATGGATTGAGTTATAAGGAGAGGCTGGATAGACTGGGACTTTTTTCTCTGGAGCGTCGGAGGCTGAGGGGTGATCTTATAGAGGTCTATTAAATAATGAGGGGCACAGATCAGCTAGATAGTCAATATCTTTTCCCAAAGGTAGGGGAGTCAAAAACTAGAGGGCATAGGTTTAAGGTGAGAGGGGAGAGATATAAAAGTGTCCAGAGGGACAATTCTTTCACACAGAGGGTGGTGAGTGTCTGGAACGAGCTGCCAGAGGCAGTAGTAGAGGCGGGTACAATTTTGACTTTTAAAAAGCATTTAGACAGTTACATGGGTACGATGGGTATAGAGGGATATGGGCCAAATGTGGGCAATTGGGACTAGCTTCGGGGTTAAAACTGGGCAGCACGGACAAGTTGGGCCGAAGGGCCTGTTTCCTATGACTCTAAGTCAACCACATTGCTGTGTGTCTGGAGTCACATGTAGGCCAGACTGGGTAAGGACGGCAGATTTCCTTCCCCAAAGGACATTAGTGACCCAGATGGGTTTTCCCCACAACCGACAATGGTTTCATGGTGTTCAGTAGATTCTTAATTCCAGATATTTTTTATTGAATTCAGATTCCACCGCCTGTCGTGGCGGGATTCGAACCCGGGTCCCCAGAACATCCACTGAGTTTCTGGATTAATAATCTGGCGATAATACCACTAGGCCATCGCCTCTCCATGAGCCTGGAGTGGGTCCAAAGCTCTGGAATTCCCTCCCTAAATCTCTCAGCCTCTCTCTCCCTCTCTCTCTCTGTCTGTCCCCCTCGTGACTCTTATCGGTCTCTTACTGGTCTGCCTAACCGACAGGCAGTTATTTAGGAAATGGTTCGAGTTGGAGAGAGGGTGGGCTCAGGGATGGGAGATATGTTCAAACCTGTGCTTGGTGAACGTCATGTCTCTGACTGGTTTTTGTACCATCGTTCCTGGCAGCTGTGACCTGTGTTCTCTCCATCCTTACAGCGAACACTGCAGAAACAGAGCATGGTGTATGGAGGGAAATCGACCATTCGGGATCGCTCGTCAGGCACTGCTTCTAGTGTAGCCTTCACACCCCTTCAGGTAAGGCCGGCTTATAGAGGAACAAATACAGTGCGCTGGGATCACGAGGGTTAGCCCCAGTTACACATCAGAGAAATCAGCCAGGGTTCCTGCTCCTGATCCCTGTCCAGTGACCCCTGGGTTAGAGAGAGAGGGGAAATCAGCCAGGGTTCCAGCTCCTGATCCCTGTCCAGTGACCCCTGGGTTAGAGAGAGAGAGAGAGGGGAAATCAGCCAGGGTTCCTGCTCCTGATCCCTGTCCAGTGATCCCTGGGTTAGAGAGAGAGGGGAAATCAGCCAGGGTTCCAGCTCCTGATCCCTGTCCAGTGACCCCTGGGTTAGAGAGAGAGAGAGAGGGGAAATCAGCCAGGGTTCCTGCTCCCGATCCCTGTCCAGTGATCCCTGGGTTAGAGAGAGAGAGGGGAAATCAGCCAGGGTTCCTGCTCCTGATCCCGGTCCAGTGATCCCTGGGTTAGAGAGAGAGGGGAAATCAGCCAGGGTTCCTGCTCCTGATCACTGTCCAGTGATCCCTGGGTTAGAGAGAGAGGGGAAATCAGTGAGGGTTCCTGCTCCTGATCCCTGTCCAGTGATCCCTGGGTTAGAGAGAGAGAGAGAGGGGAAATCAGCCAGGGTTCCTGCTCCTGATCCCTGTCCAGTGATCCCTGGGTTAGAGAGAGAGGGGAAATCAGCCAGGGTTCCTGCTCCTGATCCCGGTCCAGTGATCCCTGGGTTAGAGAGAGAGGGGAAATCAGCCAGGGTTCCTGCTCCTGATCCCTGTCCAGTGATCCCTGGGTTAGAGAGAGAGGGGAAATCAGTGAGGGTTCCTGCTCCTGATCCCTGTCCAGTGATCCCTGGGTTAGAGAGAGAGGGGAAATCAGCCAGGGTTCCTGCTCCCGATCCCTGTCCAGTGATCCCTGGGTTAGAGAGAGAGAGGAAATCAGCCAGGGTTCCTGCTCCCGATCCCTGTCCAGTGATCCCTGGGTTAGAGAGAGAGAGAAGAAATCAGCCAGGGATCCTGCTCCCGATCCCTGTCCAGTGACCCCTGGGTTAGAGAGAGAGAGAGAGGGGAAATCAGCCAGGGATCCTGCTCCCGATCCCTGTCCAGTGATCCCTGGGTTAGAGAGAGAGAGGAAATCAGCCAGGGTTCTTGCTCCTGATCCCTGTCCAGTGACCCCTGGGTTAGAGAGAGAGAGAGAGGGGAAATCAGCCAGGGTTCCTGCTCCTGATCCCTGTCCAGTGATCCCTGGGTTAGAGAGAGAGAGAGAGGGGAAATCAGCCAGGGTTCCTGCTCCTGATCCCTGTCCAGTGATCCCTCGGTTAGAGAGAGAGGGGGGAAATCAGCCAGGGTTCCTGCTCCTGATCCCTGTCCAGTGATCCCTGGGTTAGAGAGAGAGGGGAAATCAGCCAGGGTTCCTGCTCCCGATCCCTGTCCAGTGATCCCTGGGTTAGAGAGAGAGAGAGGGGAAATCAGCCAGGGTTCCTGCTCCTGATCCCTGTCCAGTGATCCCTGGGTTAGAGAGAGAGGGGAAATCAGCCAGGGTTCCTGCTCCTGATCCCTGTTCAGTGATCCCTGGGTTAGAGAGAGAGGGGAAATCAGCCAGGGTTCCTGCTCCTGATCCCTGTCCAGTGATCCCTGGGTTAGAGAGAGAGGGGAAATCAGCCAGGGTTCCTGCTCCTGATCCCTGTCCAGTGATCCCTGGGTTAGAGAGAGGGGAAATCAGCCAGGGTTCCTGCTCCTGATCCCTGTCCAGTGATCCCTGGGTTAGAGAGAGAGAGGAAATCAGCCAGGGTTCCTGCTCCTGATCACTGTCCAGTGATCCCTGGGTTAGAGAGAGAGGGGAAATCAGCCAGGGTTCCTGCTCCTGATCCCTGTCCAGTGATCCCTGGGTTAGAGAGAGAGAGGAAATCAGCCAGGGTTCCTGCTCCTGATCCCTGTCCAGTGATCCCTGGGTTAGAGAGAGAGAGGAAATCAGCCAGGGTTCCTGCTCCTGATCCCTGTCCAGTGATCCCTGGGTTAGAGAGAGAGGGGAAATCAGCCAGGGTTCCTGCTCCTGATCCCTGTCCAGTGATCCCTGGGTTAGAGAGAGAGAGAGGGGAAATCAGCCAGGGTTCCTGCTCCTGATCCCTGTCCAGTGATCCCTGGGTTAGAGATCCCAGGGTTCCTGCGACGGCTTTGCGGGTGAAGGGCGTGAGGAGGGATATGAAGCCTTTTTAAACCCTTTGCACTCCCTGCAGGGTCTGGAGATTGTGAATCCGCAGGCAGCCGAGAAGAAGGTAGCAGAGGCCAATCAGAAATACTTCTCCAACATGGCGGAGTTCCTGAAGGTGAAGCGGGAGAAAGAGGAGAAGCTCAGGTTGTTTTGAGTGGCCTTGCTGGAACGTTCCGGGCTGATCATGGGACTGAGCTCCGGATCCGGATGAAGCCGTGCAGGATGGGACTATCCCCTCACTGGGCGTGACAGGGTCGTTCTCAGCGGATTGTTATCCGCAGGACACTAACGTCCTCCATGACGTTTTTATATTTATGAAAGAAACTGAATAAATGTTTTCTTGTTTAATGTGGCTGTGCTGTTGGTGCACCAGCATCCTCCTCCCCTCTGCCCACATCCTTATAGAGCCTTGCTGTTCGAGAATAGAGGTGTGGCTGCTACAAACTGTCAGAGGATGCAGGGACGGTGTCTCTGTCAGATAGGGTGTGGGTGGAAGAGGGAGAGACAGACTATCGCGGACGGATGAGGGGGGCAGAGAGATGGACAGATTATCACGGTGGGGGCGAGAGAGACGGACTGTTTCAGGAAGGGAGGGAGAGAAGGACTGTCACCAAACGGGGGAGGGAGAGACGGACTAGCACCAAGAGAGGGGAAGAGACAGACGTTCGAGGTGGGTGCGGTGCGAGAGAGAGAGTTGACCTGTCTGTTAAAAAAGGGTAAGGGAGAGAGAGAAAAACACTGACTCAACAAGTTGGACAGAGCCCAGCAACAGGAAGCGTGGCTGATTTCCCTTCTCTCTGTTTATTCAGCAGGGTAAGGACCACCCACTGTGTAACTGTGCAGAGACACTGTTTATTCAGCAGGGTAAGGATCACTCACTGTGTAACTGTACACAGTCACTGTTTATTCAGCAGGGTAAGGATCACTCACTGTGTAACTGTACAGAGTCACTGGTTATTCAGCAGGGTAAGGATCACTCACTGTGTAACTGTGCACAGTCACTGTATATTCAGCAGGGTAAGGATCACTCACTGTGTAACTGTACAGAGTCACTGTTTATTCAGCAGGGTAAGGATCACTCACTGTGTAACTGTACAGAGTCACTGTTTATTCAGCAGGGTAAGGATCACTCACTGTGTAACTGTACAGAGTCACTGTTTATTCAGCAGGGTAAGGATCACTCACTGTGTAACTGTACACAGTCACTGTATATTCAGCAGGGTAAGGATCACTCACTGTGTAACTGTACAGAGTCACTGTTGATTCAGCAGGGTAAGGATCACTCACTGTGTAACTGTACAGAGTCACTGTTTATTCAGCAGGGTAAGGATCACTCACTGTGTAACTGTGCAGAGTCACTGTATATTCAGCAGGGTAAGGATCACTCACTGTGTAACTGTACAGAGTCACTGTTTATTCAGCAGGGTAAGGATCACTCACTGTGTAACTGTGCAGAGTCCCTGTTTATTCAGCAGGGTAAGGATCACTCACTGTGTAACTGTGCAGAGTCACTGTTTATTCAGCAGGGTAAGGATCACTCACTGTGTAACTGTACAGAGTCACTGTTTATTCAGCAGGGTAAGGATCGCTCACTGTGTAACTACAGAGTCACTGTTTATTCAGCAGGGTAAGGATCACTCACTGTGTAACTGTACACAGCCACTGTTTATTCAGCAGGGTAAGGATCACTCACTGTGTAACTGTACAGAGTCACTGTTTATTCAGCAGGGTAAGATGTGGAGGAAGAAATTGCTAAGCAGATTATGGATATGTGTGGGGGTCACAGGGTAGTTGTCATGGGGGACTTTAACTTTCCAAATATTGATTGGAACCTTTGTAGGTCAAATAGTTCGGATGGGGCAGTTTTTGTGCAGTGTGTGCAGGAGGGTTTCCTGACACAATATGTGGATAGGCCGACAAGAGGTGAGGCCACATTGGATTTGGTACTGGGAAATGAACCGGGCCAAGTGTTAGATTTGGTTGTGGGAGAGCACTTTGGAGATAGTGACCACAATTCGGTGTCTTTTGTTATTGCAATGGAGAGGGATAGGGCCGTACGGCAGGGCAAGGTTTACAATTGGGGGAGAGGTAATTATGATGCGATTAGGCAAGAATTAGGGGGCATAAGATGGGAACAGAAACTGTCAGGGAAAGGCACTAATGAAAAGTGGAACTTTTTCAAGGAACAAATACTGAGTATCCTTGATAGGTATGTCCCTGTCAGGCAGGGAGGAAATGGCCGAGTGAGGGAACCATGGTTCACGAAAGAGGTGGAATGTCTTGTGAAAAGGAAGAGGGAAGCTTATGTAGGGATGAGGAAACAAGGTTCAGATGGCTCGATTGAGGGTTACAAGTTAGCAAGGAATGAGCTGAAAAAGGGGCTTAGGAGAGCTGGAAGGGGACATGAGAAGTCCTTGGCGGGTCGGATCAAGTAAAACCCCAAGGCTTTTTACTCTTATGTGAGGAATAAAAGAATGACCAGGATGAGGTTAGGGCCGGTCAAGGACAGTAGTGGGAACTTGTGTATGGAGTCAGTAGAGATAGGCAAGGTGATGAATGAATACTTTTCTTCAGTGTTCACCAAAGAGAGGGGCCATGTTTTTGAGGAAGAGAAGGTGTTACAGGCTAATAGGCTGGAGGAAATAGATGTTCGGAGGGAGGATGTCCTGGCAGTTTTGAATAAACTGAAGGTGGATAAGTCCCCTGGGCCTGATGAAATATATCCTAGGATTCTTTGGGAGGCAAGGAATGAGATTGCAGAGCCTTTGGCTTTGATCTTTGGGTCCTCACTGTCCACGGGGATGGTGCCAGAGGACTGGAGAGTGGCGAATGTTGTTCCTCTGTTTAAGAAAGGGAATAGAAATGACCCTGGTAATTATAGACCGGTTAGTCTTACTTCGGTGGTTGGTAAATTGATTAAAAAGGTCCTTAGAAAGATGCGGATTAATCCAGGATAGTCAGCACGGATTCGTGAAGGGCAAGTCGTGCCTCACAAATTTTATAGAATTTTTTGAGGCGGTAACTAAGTGTGTTGATGAAGGTAGGGTAGTTGATGTCATATACATGGATTTTAGTAAGGCGTTTGATAAGGTCCCCCATGGTCGGCTTATGATGAAAGTAAGGAAGTGTGGGATAGAGGGAAAGTTGGCCGATTGGATAGGTAACTGGCTGTCTGATCGAAGACAGAGGGTGGTGGTGGATGGAAAATTTTCGGACTGGAGGCAGGTTGCTAGCGGAGTGCCACAGGGATCAGTGCTTGGTCCTCTGCTCTTTGTAATTTTTATTAATGACTTAGAGGAGGGGGCTGAAGGGTGGATCAGTAAATTTGCTGATGACACCAAGATTGGTGGAGTAGTGGATGAGGTGGGGGGCTGTTGTAGGCTGCAAAGAGACATAGATAGGATGCAAAGCTGGGCTGAAAAATGGCAAATGGCATTTAACCCTGATAAATGTGAGGTGATTCATTTTGGTAGGACTAATTTAAATGTGGATTACAGGGTCAAAGGTAGGGTTCTGAAGACTGTGGAGGAACAGAGAGATCTTGGGGTCCATATCCACAGATCTCTAAAGGTTGCCACTCAAGCGAATAGAGCTGTGAAGAAGGTCTATAGTGTGTTAGTTTTTATTAACAGGGGGTTGGAGTTTAAGAGCCGTGGGGTTATGCTGCAACTGTACAGGACCTTGGTGAGACCACATTTTGAATATTGTGTGCAGTTCTGGTCACCTTACTATAAGAAGGATGTGGAAGCGCTGGAAAGAGTGCAGAGGAGATTTACCAGGATGCTGCCTGGTTTGGAGGGTAGGTCTTATGAGGAAAGGTTGAGGGAGCTAGGGCTGTTCTCTCTGGAGCGGAGGAGGCTGAGGGGAGACTTAATAGAAGTTTATAAAATGATGAAGGGGATAGAGTGATAGACTATTTCCTCGGGTGGATGGAGCTATTGCAAGGGGGCATAACTATAGGGTTCGTGGTGGGAGATATAGGAAGGATATCAGAGGTAGGTTCTTTACGCAGAGAGTGGTTGGGGTGTGGAATGGACTGCCTGCAGTGATAATGGAGTCAGACACTTTAGGAACATTTAAGCGGTTATTGGATAGGCACATGGAGCACACCAGGTTGATAGGGAGTGGGATAGCTTGATCTTGGTTTCAGATAAAGCTCGGTACAACATCGTGGGCCGAAGGGCCTGTTCTGTGCTGTACTGTTCTATGTAAGGATCACTCACTGTGTAACTATACACAGTCACTGTTTATTCAGCAGGGTAAGGATCACTCACTCTGTAACTGTACAGAGTCTGTTTATTCAGCAGGCTAAGGATCACTGTGTAACTGTACAGAGTCTGTTTATTCAGCAGGGTAAGGATCGCTCACTGTGTAACTGTACAGAGTCACTGTTTATTCAGCAGGGTAAGGATTACTCACTGTGTAACTGTACAGAGTCACTGTTTATTCAGGGTAAGGATCACTCACTGTGTAACTGTACAGAGTCACTGTTTATTCAGGGTAAGGATCACTCACTGTGTAACTGTACAGAATCACTGTTTATTCAGCAGGGTAAGGATCACTCACTGTGTAACTGTACAGAGTCACTGTTTATTCAGCAGGGTAAGGATCACTCACTGTGTAACTGTACAGAGTCACTGTTTATTCAGGGTAAGGATCACTCACTGTGTAACTCTGTACAGTCACTGTAGAGTGTGGTTTAAAGGACAACGCATGAACAGACCATCTGGCTCACCAAGCCTGTGCCAACACATGTCACCTTTGTAAAGACCTCCTGCCTCTGCGGTCCATATACCTCTATCCGCTGCCTGTATCTGCCAAGGTGCCTCAGAAATGTTGCTATTGTATCGGCTTCTCCCACTTCCTCCGGCAGCGCATTCCAGGCACTGACCTCCCTCGGTGTAAAAACCTGCCTCTCGCATCTCCTTTCAACTTTCCCCGTTTTATGTCCCCTCGTAATTGACCTTTCTACTCGAGGGTTCTGACTATCCAAGTCTCTCATCATTGTGTAGACTTCTATCAGGTCGCCCCCTCAGTCTCTGACGTTCCAATGAAAACCAACTTTCTCCAACCTCTCCTCATAGCTAATACCCTCCATACCAGGCAACATCCTGGTAAACCTTTTCTGTACCCTCTCCAAAGCCTCATCATCCTTCCGGGAGAATGGCGACCAGAACCGTACGCAATATTCCAAATGTGGCCTAACTAAAGGTCTATCCAGCTGCAACAGGATTTGCAAATTTTATACTCAATACCCCGACTGATGAAGGCAAGCGTGCCGTACGCCTTCTTCACCATCTTATCCACTTGAGTTTCAGGGTGGACTTGTACGCCCAGATCCCTCTGTATGTGACTACTTCGAAGGGATCTGCCATTTACTCGATACTCCCCTCCTGCGTTAGACTTTCTAAAATACATCATCTCTCATTTGTCCAGATTAAATTCCATCTGTCATTTCTTCACCCAAGGCTCCAATCTGTCGATATCCTGCTGCATCCTCTGGCAATCCTCCTATCTGCAGCCCACCCAATCTTTAGTAAGTTTGTGGACAACACAATCATGCTACCTACATCCTCCAAATCATATTTACATAAATAAAAAGCTCTGTATCTAACCCCGTGCTGTACCTGTCCTGGGAGTGTTTGATGGGGACAGTGTAGAGGGAGCTTTACTCTGTATCTAACCCCGTGCTGTACCTGTCCAGGGAGTGTTTGATGGGGACAGTGTAGAGGGAGCTTTACTCTGTATCTAACCCCGTGCTGTACCTGTCCAGGGAGTGTTTGATGGGGACAGTGTAGAGGGAGCTTTACTCTGTATCTAACCCCGTGCTGTCCCTGTCCTGGGAGTGTTTGATGGGGACAGTGTAGAGGGAGCTTTACTCTGTATCTAACCCCGTGCTGTACCTGTCCAGGGAGTGTTTGATGGGGACAGTGTAGAGGGAGCTTTACTCTGTATCTAACCCCGTGCTGTACCTGTCCTGGGAGTGTTTGATGGTGACAGTGTAGAGGGAGCTTTACTCTGTATCTAACCCCGTGCTGTACCTGTCCTGGGAGTGTTTGATGGGGGACAGTGTAGAGGGAGCTTTACTCTGTATCTAACCCCGTGCTGTACCTGTCCTGGGAGTGTTTGATGGGGACAGTGTAGAGGGAGCTTTACTCTGTATCTAACCCTGTGCTGTCCCTGTCCTGGGAGTGTTTGATGGGGACAGTGCAGAGGGAGCTTTACTCTGTATCTAACCCCGTGCTGTACCTGTCCTGGGAGTGTTTGATGGGGACAGTGTAGAGGGAGCTTTACTCTGTATCTAACCCCGTGCTGTACCTGTCCTGGGAGTGTTTGATGGGGACAGTGTAGAGGGAGCTTTACTCTGTATCTAACCCCGTGCTGTACCTGTCCTGGGAGTGTTTGATGGGGACAGTGTAGGGGGAGCTTTACTCTGTATCTAACCCCGTGCTGTACCTGTCCTGGGAGTGTTTGATGGGGACAGTGAAGAGGGAGCTTTACTCTGTATCTAACCCCGTGCTGTACCTGTCCTGGGAGTGTTTGATGGGGACAGTGTGGAGGGAGATGATTTCTGTATTGGGGAGTTTTAGATAGAGTGACTCCCGATTTCTCTGTGGTGAGTGCGCGCGATCGGTGATGGAATGGCTCCAAACCGCACTGTCCCGTGGAATTGGGATAAAAACGGAATCTCACTTCAGTTTGACACCAGTAGATTTATTGAAAAGAAACATTACGGCATTGCCCCCACCCACGCCTTCCCCTGGGGTCACCTCCCCCCCCCCCCCCCTTCCCCTGGGGTCACCTCCTGTCCCCCTTGTGTCGCCGGTTGCTGAGGTAGGGGTGGAACTGTGAGTTGTACGCTCGCTTCCTCTCGTCCATCTCCGGCTGTGGTGTCTCTGCGGTGCGCCCCCTCAGCAGTGCCTCAGCCCGTGCCCTCTCCACCTCCTCTCGCCGGAGTCTCTCGGCCCGCAGCCCCTCGCCCGCTCTCCTCCCCGTACCGGCAGCCAGCCCTTCGCTGGGGGAGGCTTTCCCGCCCTTCCGCAGGAGCTGTTTCACCACCACCAAGGGGTCCATCTGCTTTTTCAGTCGCCTGTCCTTCTCCCCAGTGCCAGCGTCCGCCTGCTGGCTGGGAGCTTCCTGGTACCAGGGCTTGGTGGTCTGTGCCTCGGAGGAGCTCTGTCCGAGGTAGGTCAGCAGGCCCAGGGCTCGCTCTTGCTTTTCCTGGATGTGGAGGGAAGGAGGAACAGGGAGAGGGAGGGAAGGAGGAACAGGGAGAGGGAGGGAGAGACATAAAGACAAGCAATCAGGGAGAAACAGAGAGGGAAAGACAGGCAGAAAGATGGAGAGGAGTGGGGGGGACAGAGGAACAGGAAAAGCCACACAAAGAAGGGGGGTGGGGCAGAGAAAGCATCCACATGATCAATATACTCAAAATCTCAAGATTCCTCTTCTGTCACACCAAACCCCAGGTAACATTGCAGGGGACATCTCCCCATGGCGAGGAGGGAGGACTGACACAGCATTTACCCCAGGGAATACTGGACAGGGATCAGGAGCAGGAACCCTGGCTGATTTCCCCTCTCTCTCTCTAACCCAGGGATCACTGGACAGGGATCAGGAGCAGGAACCCTGGCTGATTTCCCCTCTCTCTCTCTAACCCAGGGATCACTGGACAGGGATCAGGAGCAGGAATCCTGGCTGATTTCCCCTCTCTCTCTCTCTAACCCAGGGATCACTGGACAGTGATCAGGAGCAGGAACCCTGGCTGATTTCCCCTCTCTCTCTCTAACCCAGGGATCACTGGACAGGGATCAGGAGCAGGAATCCTGGCTGATTTCCCCTCTCTCTCTAACCCAGGGATCACTGGACAGGGATCAGGAGCAGGAACCCTGGCTGATTTCCCCTCTCTCTCTCTAACCCAGGGATCACTGGACAGGGATCAGAAGCAGGAATCCTGGCTGATTTCCTCTCTCTCTCTAACCCAGGGGTCACTGGACAAGGATCGGGAGCAGGAACCCTGGCTGATTTCCCCTCTCTCTCTAACCCAGGGGTCACTGGACAGGGATCGGGAGCAGGAACCCTGGCTGATTTCCCCTCTCTCTCTCTAACCCAGGGATCACTGGACAGGGATCAGGAGCAGGAACCCTGGCTGATTTCCCCTCTCTCTCTAACCCAGGGATCAGGAGCAGGAACCCTGGCTGATTTCCCCTCTCTCTCTAACCCAGGGGTCACTGGACAGGGATCAGGAGCAGGAACCCTGGCTGATTTCCCCTCTCTCTCTAACCCAGGGATCACTGGACAGGGATCAGGAGCAGGAACCCTGGCTGATTTCCCCTCTCTCTCTAACCCAGGGATCACTGGACAGGGATCAGGAGCAGGAACCCTGGCTGATTTCCCCTCTCTCTCTAACCCAGGGGTCACTGGACAGGGATCGGGAGCAGGAACCCTGGCTGACGTCCATTGTGAAAGGGGGTTGGCGGGGGGCTGCTGTGGACCAGGTTGTTTGACATTCAGTCCCAAGTACAGACACTGATTCCCCCCACCCCCCTCCCCGGGACCTCACCCTCTCCTGCCGTTTCTCTGCTTCGTGCTCCTTGCTGCCCGTCTTGGTCGTGCTGCCGCTCTCCACCTCAGCGAAGAAATTGATGTTTCGTGGGGGTCCCTCGGAACTCGGGAGGGCGAGTGTCTCCCTTTGAGATCCAGGGAGAGCCCGCCGGGCTCTGCTGCGAAGAAAATCGGTCCTTGCCTGTAAAGAGGAAGAGCTTTCATCAAGGTGCAACTCACTCTGTACTGAGTGAAACTACCTCTACACTGCCCCCCTTTCAAACACCTGTAGATACTCCTCCAGCCTCCCGGACTGCCTGGATCCACTACAGTTTACCTATCGCCACAACAGGTCCACAGCAGACGCCATCTCCCTGGCCCTGCACTCAACCCTGGAACACCTAGATAACAAGGACACCTGTGTCCGACTCCTATTTATTGACTACAGCTCAGCCTCAACACCATTATTCCCACAAAACTCATCTCCAAACTCCGTGGCCTGGGCCTCGGCTCCTCCCTCTGCGACTGGATCCTGAACTTCCCAACTCACAGACCACAATCAGTAAGGATAGGCAACAACACCTCCTCCACGATCATCCTCAACACCGGTGCCCCACAAGGCTGTGTTCTCAGCCCCCTACTATACTCCTTATACACCTGTGACTGTGCGGCCAAATTCCCCTCCAACTCGATTTTCAAGTTTGCTGATGACACCACTGTAGTGGGTCGGATCTCAAACAATGACAAGACAGAGAATCTGGTGAACTGGTGTGGCAACAATAATCTCTCCCTCAATGTCAACAAAGTGAAGGAGATTGTCATCGACTTCAGGAAGCGTAAAGGAGAACATGCCCCTGTCTACATCAATGGGGACGAAGTAGAAAGGGTCGAGAGCTTCAGGTTTTTAGGTGTCCAGATCACCAACAACCTGTCCTGGTCCCCCCCATGCCGACACTATAGTTAAGAAAGCCCCACCAACGCCTCTACTTTCTCAGAAGACTAAGGAAATTTGGCATGTCAGCTACGACTCTCACCAACTTTTACAGATGCACCATAGAAAGCATTCTTTCTGGTTGTATCACAGCTTGGTCTGGGCTCCTGCTCTGCCCAAGACCGCAAGAAACTACAAAAGATCATGAATGTAGCCCAGTCCATCACGCAAACCAGCCTCCCATCCATTGACTCTGTCTACACTTCCCGCTGCCTCGGGGAAAAGCAGCCGGCATAATTAAGGACCCCCACGCACCCCGGACATTCCCTCTTCCACCTTCTTCCGTTGGGAAAAAGATACAAAAGTCTGAGGTCACGTACCGACCGACTCAAGAACAGCTTCTTCCCTGCTGCCGTCAGACCTTTGAATGGACCTACCTCGCACTAAGTTGATCTTTCTCTACACCCTAGCTATGACCGTAACACTACATTCTACACCCTCTCCTTTCCTTCTCTATGAACGGTATGCTTTGTCCGTATAGCATGCAAGAAACAATACTTTTCACTGTATGTTAATACATGTGACAATAATAAATCAAATCCTCCAGGACCCTGGTGGCACTGAGGGTCAAACCCACTCAATCTTTCCAAGTAGTCCTTCAGGCTACTGGTGGAGCTGTGGGTGAGATTCAATGAGTCCTCCCAGTGAGTCCTCCTGACCATTGGTGGCGCTGTGGCTGACACTCAGCTGGTCCTCGCATATACTTCTCCCAGCCTACAGTGGCGCTGTGGGTCAGACTCAGTGAGTCCTCCCATTTTCTCCTCCGGCGTCCAGGTGGCGCTGCAGCCGCCCCTCTGACGGCCCACTGCCGGGACCGCGCATGTGCAGTCGCTCCGTCCCAGCCCAGCCGCCTCGGGCGGCCATTTTCTCTGCCTCACCTCCCGCTCCGCCATGTCCGCCCTCTGCCGCCGCTCCCGCTCCTCGGCCGCCGCCCGCTCCTCATCCCGCCGCACCCGCTCCACATTGTCTTTGTTGCGGACGTGCCAGCTCTTCTTAGGCAGGATGTTCATGCTGCTGTGTTTCTGCCCTCCGACTTCGGGATTTTTCCCCGAGTGAAGTCAAGATGGCGGCTGGACGACGCCTCTTCTGATTGGCTCAGCGCGAAGCGCATGACGTCACTCTTCCCTGCTCCCCATTGGCTAGGCGCCCTGTCAATCATCCGTGGAACAGGCTGCTGGTCACAGCGCCATCCCAGGCCGGGAGGAGTAACTGGGAGGACTCAGTCCGTTTCAGCCATCTGTTGTGCAGGTCCCCCAAGTAGAGGACATAGCTGAAAACAGCCTGCAGCATCACCTCTAGGCTGGAGGACACAACAGCACCTCCACTGGGCTGGAAGACACCCACCAAGAGCAGACTGCAGCGCCCCTGAGTGTCTCGGAGGACTCTTCACTCAGAATCAGAGTCCCTGCAGTGCAGAAGGCGGCCATTTGGCCCATCGAGTCTGCACCTGACCACAATCCCACCCAGGTCCTATTCCCGTAACCCCACATATTTACCTGAGCTAGACCCCCCCCGATTTGAGGGGCTATTTAACACGACCAATCAACCTAACCCGCACATCTTTGATACTGTGGGAGGAAACCGGAGCACCCGGAGGAAACCCACGCAGACACGAGGAGAATGTGCAGACTCCACACAGACAGTGACCCGAGCCGGGACTCGAACCCAGGTCCCTGGTGGTGTGAGGCAGCAGTGCCAACCACTGTGCTACCCTATTATTCTCGCATGTATTAGTATATAGTGAGAAGTATTGTTTCTTGCACGCTATACAGACATACCATTCATAGAAATCATAGAAACCCTACAGTGCAGAAGGAGGCCATTCAGCCCATCGAGTCTGCACCGACCACAATCCCACCCAGGCCCTACCGCCACATATTTACCCGCTAATCTACACATCCCAGGACTCTAAGGGGCAATTTTTAACCTGGCTAATCAACCTAACCCGCACATCTTTGGACTGTGGGAGGAAACCGGAGCACCCGGAGGAAACCCACGCAGACACGAGGAGAATGTGCAAACTCCACACAGACAGTGACCCGAGCCGGGAATCGAACCCGGGACCCTGGAGCAGTGAAGCAGCAGTGCTAACCACTGTGCTACCGTGCCGCCCATAGAGAAGAAAAGGAAAGAGTGCAGAATGTAGTGTTACAGTCACAGCTCGGGGTGTAGAGAAAGATCAACTTAGTGAGGTAGGTCCATTCAAAAGTCTGGCAGCAGCAGGGAAGAAGCTGTTCTTGAGTCGGTCGGTACGTGACCTCAGACTTTTGTATCTTTTTCCCGACGGAAGAAGGTGGAAGAGAGAATGTCCGGGGTGCGTGGGGTCCTTAATTATGCCGGCTGCTTTTCCCGAGGCAGCGGGAAGTGTAGACAGAGTCAATGGATGGGAGGCTGGTTTGAGTGATGGATTGGACTACATTCACAACCTTTTGTAGTTCCTTGCGGTCTTGGGCAGAGCAGGAGCCCAGACCAAGCTGTGATACAACCAGAAAGAATGCTTTCTTTGGTGCATCTGTAAAAGTTGGTGAGAGTTGTAGCTGACATGCCAAATTTCCTTAGTCTTCTGAGAAAGTAGAGGCGTTGATGGGGCTTTCTTAACTATAGTGTCGGCGTGGGGGGACCAGGACAGGTTGTTGGTGATCTGGACACCTAAAACCTGAAGCTCTCGACCCTTTCTACTTCGTCCCCATTGATGTAGACAGGGCATGTTCTCCTTTACACTTCCTGAAGTCGATGACAATCTCCTTCGTTTTGTTGACATTGAGGGAGAGATTATTGTTGCCGCACCAGTTCACCAGATTCTCTGTCTTGTCATTGTTTGAGATCCGACCCACTACAGTGGTGTTGTCAGCAAACTTGAAAATGGAATTGGAGGAGAATTTGGCCGCACAGTCACAGGTGTATAAGGAGTATAGTAGGGGGCTGAGAACACAGCCTTGTGGGGCACCGGTGTTGAGGATGATCGTGGAGGAGGTGTTGTTGCCTATCCTTACTGATTGTGGTCTGTGAGTTAGGAAGTTCAGGATCCAGTCGCAGAGGGAGGAGCCGAGGCCCAGGCCACGGAGTTTGGAGATGAGTTTTGAGGGAATAATAGTGTTGAAGGCTGAGCTGTCGTCAATAAATAGGAATCTGACACAGGTGTCCTTGTTATCTAGGTGTTCCAGGGGTGAGTGCAGGGCCAGGGAGATGGCGTCTGCTGTGGACCTGTTGTGGCGATAGGTAAACTGTAGTGGATCCAGGCAGTCCGGGAGGCTGGAATTGATTCGTGCTGTGACTAACCTTTTGAAGCACTTCATAATGATGGGTGTCAGAGCCACCGGCCGATAGTCATTAAGGCTGCTTGGCTTTTCTTAGGTACCGGGATGATGGTCATCTTCTTGAAGCAGATAGGGACCTCAGATTGTTGTATAGAGAGGTTGAAGATGTCTATGAATACCCCCGCCAGCTGATCCACGCAGGATCTGAGTGCTCGTCCGGGTACCCCATCCGGGCCACTTGCTTTCCGTGGGTTGACCTTGGAGAAAGCTGCTCTGACATCTGCAATGGTGACCCCAGATACAGGTTCATCCAGGGTGGAGGGCGTGCTCTCACTGACCTCCTGCTCAAAACGGGTGTAGAATGCATTGAGCTCATCAGGGAGGGGTGCGTTGGAGCCGGCGATTTTACATGCTTTCATCTTGTAGCCTGTTATGTCTTGCAGACCTTGCCATAGTCGGCGGGGGTCGGTGTGGCTCGCCTGGGACTGGAGCTTGGTCCGATACTGTTGTTTGGCATCATTGAAGGATCTCCTTAGATCGTATCCGGCTTTTCTGCAGGAGTCGGTACAGATCCATTGGGTTCAGGGCAGGATTGTTGCTGACACAAAAAGTCTTTCCATCACCTCTCCCGAACCTCAAAGGGGCTGTGCTTCCAACACTGACGATGGGAAGAGCGGACCAGCGGGGGCTGGACAATGGGATTAGAATGGATAGGTGTTTCAGAGCCAGCACATGAATGATGGGCTGAACGGCCTCCTGTGCTGGAACACTGCGACTGATCAATGACACCCCAAGGCGGACCGGTGAGTGAGTGTGAACCCTCACCCAGGGTCAGCACTGGGGAAACAAGGTTCAAATCAAACAAAATACATCTCAAATTAAAGATTTATTAAAGTGGCATCCAGATAGGGCAGGTCAGAGTGTCCCTGTGAGGGGTGTGGGGTATATCAGTGTTACAGTGAGGGGTGTGGGGTATATCAGTGTTACAGTGAGGGGTGTGGGGTATATCAGTGTGTTACAGTGAGGGGTGTGGGGTATATCAGAGTGTTACAGTGAGGGGTGTGGGGTATATCAGAGTGTTACAGTGAGGGGTGTGGGGTATATCAGAGTGTTACAGTGAGGGGTGTGGGGTATATCAGTGTTACAGTGAGGGGTGTGGGGTATATCAGAGTGTTACAGTGAGGGGTGTGGGGTATATCAGTGTTACAGTGAGGGGTGTGGGGTATATCAGAGTGTTACAGTGAGGGGTGTGGGATATATCAGAGTGTTACAGTGAGGGGTGTGGGGTATATCAGAGTGTTACAGTGAGGGGTGTGGGGTATATCAGAGTGTTACAGTGAGGGGTGTGGGGTATATCAGTGTTACAGTGAGGGGTGTGGGGTATATCAGAGTGTTACAGTGAGGGGTGTGGGGTATATCAGAGTGTTACAGTGAGGGGTGTGGGGTATATCAGAGTGTTACAGTGAGGGGTGTGGGGTATATCAGTGTTACAGTGAGGGGTGTGGGGTATATCAGAGTGTTACAGTGAGGGGTGTGGGTTATATCAGAGTGTTACAGTGAGGGGTGTGGGGTATATCAGAGTGTTACAGTGAGGGGTGTGGGGTATATCAGTGTTACAGTGAGGGGTGTGGGGTATATCAGAGTGTTACAGTGAGGGGTGTGGGGTATATCAGAGTGTTACAGTGAGGGGTGTGGGGTATATCAGAGTGTTACAGTGAGGGGTGTGGGGTATATCAGAGTGTTACAGTGAGGGGTGTGGGGTATATCAGAGTGTTACAGTGAGGGGTGTGGGGTATATCAGAGTGTTTCAGTGTGGGGTGTGGGGTATATCAGAGTGTTACAGTGAGGGGTGTGGGGTATATCAGAGTGTTACAGTGAGGGGTGTGGGGTATATCAGTGTGTTACAGTGAGGGGGTGTGGGGTATATCAGAGTGTTACAGTGAGGGGTGTGGGGTATATCAGAGTGTTACAGTGAGGGGTGTGGGGTATATCAGTGTTACAGTGAGGGGTGTGGGGTATATCAGAGTGTTACAGTGAGGGGTGTGGCTTATATCAGTGTTACAGTGAGGGGTGTGAGGTTTTGGAGTCTTACAGTGAGGGCTGTGGGGTATATCAGAGTGTTACAGTGAGGAGTGTGGGGTATATCAGAATGTTCCAGTGAGGGGTGTGGGGTATATCAGTGTTACAGTGTGGGGTATATCAGAGTGTTACAGTGAGGGGTGTGGGGTATATCAGTGTTACAGTGAGGGGTGTGGGGTATATCAGTGTTACAGTGAGGGGTGTGGGGTATATCAGAGTGTTACAGTGAGGGGTGTGGGGTATATCAGTGTTACAGTGTGGGGTGTGTGGTATATCAGAGTGTTACAGTGAGGGGTGTGGGGTATATCAGAGTGTTACAGTGAGGGGAGTGGGGTATATCAGAGTGTTACAGTGAGGGGTGGTGTATATCAGAGTGCTACAGTGAGGGGTGTGGGGTATATCAGAGTGTTACAGTGAGGGGTGTGGTGTATATCAGAGTGTTACAGTGAGGGCTGTGGGGTATATCAGAGTGTTACAGTGAGGAGTGTGGGGTATATCAGAATGTTCCAGTGAGGGGTGTGGGGTATATCAGTGTTACAGTGTGGGGTATATCAGAGTGTTACAGTGAGGGGTGTGGGGTATATCAGTGTTACAGTGAGGGGTGTGGGGTATATCAGTGTTACAGTGAGGGGTGTGGGGTATATCAGAGTGTTACAGTGAGGGGTGTGGGGTATATCAGTGTTACAGTGTGGGGTGTGTGGTATATCAGAGTGTTACAGTGAGGGGTGTGGGGTATATCAGAGTGTTACAGTGAGGGGAGTGGGGTATATCAGAGTGTTACAGTGAGGGGTGGTGTATATCAGAGTGCTACAGTGAGGGGTGTGGGGTATATCAGAGTGTTACAGTGAGGGGTGTGGGGTATATCAGTGTTACAGTGAGGGGTGTGGGGTATATCAGAGTGTTACAGTGAGGGGAGTGGGGTATATCAGAGTGTTACAGTGAGGGGTGTGGTGTATATCAGAGTGTTACAGTGAGGGGAGTGGGGTATATCAGAGTGTTACAGTGAGGGGTGTGGTGTATATCAGAGTGTTACAGTGAGGGGAGTGGGGTATATCAGAGTGTTACAGTGAGGGGAGTGGGGTATATCAGAGTGTTACAGTGAGGGGTGTGGTGTATATCAGAGTGTTACAGTGAGGGGAGTGGGGTATATCAGAGTGTTACAGTGAGGGGTGTGGTGTATATCAGAGTGTTACAGTGAGGGGTGTGGGGTATATCAGAGTGTTACAGTGAGGGGTGTGGGGTATATCAGAGTGTTACAGTGAGGGGAGTGGGGTATATCAGAGTGTTACAGTGAGGGGTGGTGTATATCAGAGTGCTACAGTGAGGGGTGTGGGGTATATCAGAGTGTTACAGTGAGGGGTGTGGTGTATATCAGAGTGTTACAGTGAGGGGAGTGGGGTATATCAGAGTGTTACAGTGAGGGGTGTGGTGTATATCAGAGTGTTACAGTGAGGGGTGTGGGGTATATCAGTGTTACAGTGAGGGGTGTGGGGTATATCAGTGTTACAGTGAGGGGTGTGGGGTATATCAGAGTGTTACAGTGAGGGGTGTGGGGTATATCAGAGTGTTACAGTGAGGGGTGTGGGGTATATCAGTGTTACAGTGAGGGGTGTGGGGTATATCAGTGTTACAGTGAGGGGTGTGGGGTATATCAGTGTTACAGCGAGGGGTGTGGGGTATATCAGAGTGTTACAGTGAGGGGTGTGGGGTATATCAGTGTTACAGTGAGGGGTGTGGGGTATATCAGTGTTACAGTGAGGGGTGTGGGGTATATCAGTGTTACAGTGAGGGGTGTGGGGTATATCAGTGTTACAGTGAGGGGTGTGGGGTATATCAGAGTGTTACAGTGAGGGGTGTGGGGTATATCAGAGTGTTACAGTGAGGGGTGTGGGGTATATCAGTGTTACAGTGAGGGGTGTGGGGTATATCAGTGTTACAGCGAGGGGTGTGGGGTATATCAGTGTTACAGCGAGGGGTGTGGGGTATATCAGAGTGTTACAGTGAGGGGTGTGGGGTATATCAGTTTTACAGTGAGGGGTGTGGGGTATATCAGTTTTACAGTGAGGGGTGTGGGGTATATCAGTGTGTTCCAGTGAGGGGTGTGGGGTATATCAGAGTATAACAGTGAGGGGTGTGGGGGAGATCAGTGTTACAGTGAGGGGAGTGGGGGAGATCAGTGTTACAGTGAGGGGTGTGGGGTATATCAGAGTGTTACAGTGAGGGGTGTGGGGTATATCAGTGTTACAGTGAGCGGTGTGGGGTATATCAGAGTGTTACAGTGAGGGGTGTGGGGTATATCAGAGTGTTACAGTGAGGGGTGTGGGGGAGATCAGTGTTACAGTGAGGGGAGTGGGGGAGATCAGTGTTACAGTGAGGGGTGTGGGGTATATCAGAGTGTTACAGTGAGGGGTGTGGGGTATATCAGTGTTACAGTGAGCGGTGTGGGGTATATCAGAGTGTTACAGTGAGGGGTGTGGGGTATATCAGAGTGTTACAGTGAGGGGTGTGGGGGAGATCAGTGTTACAGTGAGGGGAGTGGGGGAGATCAGTGTTACAGTGAGGGGAGTGGGGTATATCAGAGTGTTACAGTGAGGGGCCTGGGGTATATCAGTGTTACAGTGACGGGTGTGGGGTATATCAGAGTGTTACAGTGAGGGGTGTGGGGTATATCAGAGTGTTACAGTGAGGGGTGTGGGGTATATCAGAGTGTTACAGTGAGGGGTGTGGGGTATATCAGAGTGTTACAGTGAGGGGTGTGGGGTATATCAGAGTGTTATAGTGAGGGGTGTGGGGTGTATCAGAGTGTTACAGTGAGGGGTGTGGGGTATATCAGAGTGTTACAGTGAGGGGTGTGGGGTGTATCAGAGTGTTACAGTGAGGGGTGTGGGGGAGATCAGTGTTACTGTGAGGGGAGTGGGGTGTATCAGACTGTTACAGTGAGGAGTGTGGGGGAGATCAGTGTTACTGTGAGGGGTGTGGGGTGTATCAGAGTGTTACAGTGAGGGGTGTGGGGGAGATCAGTGTTTCAGTGAGGGGTGTGGGGTGTATCAGAGTGTTACAGTGAGGGGTGTGGGGTATATCAGAGTGTTACTGTGAGGGGTGTGGGGGAGATCAGTGTTTCAGTGAGGGGTGTGGGGTATATCAGTGTGTTACAGTGAGGGGTGTGGGGTATATCAGAGTGTTACAGTGAGGGGTGTGGGGGAGATCAGTGTTACTGTGAGGGGTGTGGGGTGTATCAGAGTGTTACAGTGAGGGGTGTGGGGGAGATCAGTGTTTCAGTGAGGGGTGTGGGGTATATCAGAGTGTTACTGTGAGGGGTGTGGGGTATATCAGAGTGTTACTGTGAGGGGTGTGGGGTGTATCAGAGTGTTACAGTGAGGGGTGTGGGGGAGATCAGTGTTACTGTGTGGGGTGTATCAGAGTGTTACAGTGAGGGGTGTGGGGGAGATCAGTGTTACTGTGAGGGGTGTGGGGTGTATCAGAGTGTTACAGTGAGGGGTGTGGGGGAGATCAGTGTTACAGTGAGGGGTGTGGGGGAGATCAGTGTTACTGTGAGGGGTGTGGGGGAGATCAGTGTTACAGTGAGGGGTGTGGGGGAGATCAGTGTTACTGTGAGGGGTGTGGGGTGTATCAGAGTGTTACAGTGAGGGGTGTGGGGTGTATCAGAGTGTTACAGTGAGGGGTGTGGGGGAGATCAGTGTTACTGTGAGGGGTGTGGGGTGTATCAGAGTGTTACAGTGAGGGGTGTGGGGGAGATCAGTGTTACTGTGAGGGGTGTGGGGTGTATCAGAGTGTTACAGTGAGGGGTGTGGGGGAGATCAGTGTTACTGTGAGGGGTGTGGGGTGTATCAGAGTGTTACAGTGAGGGGTGTGGGGGAGATCAGTGTTACTGTGAGGGGTGTGGGGGAGATCAGTGTTACAGTGAGGGGTGTGGGGGAGATCAGTGTTACTGTGAGGGGTGTGGGGTATATCAGAGTGTTACTGTGAGGGGTGTGGGGGAGATCAGTGTTACAGTGAGGGGTGTGGGATATATCAGTGTTACTGTGAGGGGTGTGGGGTGTATCAGAGTGTTACAGTGAGGGGTGTGGGGGAGATCAGTGTTACTGTGAGCGGTGTGGGGTGTATCAGAGTGTTACAGTGAGGGGTGTGGGATATATCAGAGTGTTACAGTGAGGGGTGTGGGATATATCAGAGTGTTACACTGAGGGGTGTGGGGTATATCAGAGTTACAGTGAGGGGTGTGGGGTGTATCAGAGTGTTACAGTGAGGGGTGTGGGATATATCAGAGTGTTACAGTGAGGGGTGTGGGGTATATCAGAGTGTTACACTGAGGGGTGTGGGGTATATCAGTGTTACAGTGAGGGGTGTGGGTTATATCAGAGTGTTACAGTGAGGGGTGTGGGGTATATCAGAGTGTTACAGTGAGGGGTGTGGGGTATATCAGTGTTACAGTGAGGGGTGTGGGGTATATCAGAGTGTTACAGTGAGGGGTGTGGGGTATATCAGAGTGTTACAGTGAGGGGTGTGGGGTATATCAGAGTGTTACAGTGAGGGGTGTGGGGTATATCAGAGTGTTACAGTGAGGGGTGTGGGGTGTATCAGAGTGTTACAGTGAGGGGTGTGGGGTATATCAGAGTGTTTCAGTGTGGGGTGTGGGGTATATCAGAGTGTTACAGTGAGGGGTGTGGGGTATATCAGAGTGTTACAGTGAGGGGTGTGGGGTATATCAGTGTGTTACAGTGAGGGGGTGTGGGGTATATCAGAGTGTTCCAGTGAGGGGTGTGGGGTATATCAGAGTGTTACAGTGAGGGGTGTGGGGTATATCAGTGTTACAGTGAGGGGTGTGGGGTATATCAGAGTGTTACAGTGAGGGGTGTGGCTTATATCAGTGTTACAGTGAGGGGTGTGAGGTTTTGGAGTGTTACAGTGAGGGCTGTGGGGTATATCAGAGTGTTACAGTGAGGAGTGTGGGGTATATCAGAATGTTCCAGTGAGGGGTGTGGGGTATATCAGTGTTACAGTGTGGGGTATATCAGAGTGTTACAGTGAGGGGTGTGGGGTATATCAGTGTTACAGTGAGGGGTGTGGGGTATATCAGTGTTACAGTGAGGGGTGTGGGGTATATCAGAGTGTTACAGTGAGGGGTGTGGGGTATATCAGTGTTACAGTGTGGGGTGTGTGGTATATCAGAGTGTTACAGTGAGGGGTGTGGGGTATATCAGAGTGTTACAGTGAGGGGAGTGGGGTATATCAGAGTGTTACAGTGAGGGGTGGTGTATATCAGAGTGCTACAGTGAGGGGTGTGGGGTATATCAGAGTGTTACAGTGAGGGGTGTGGTGTATATCAGAGTGTTACAGTGAGGGCTGTGGGGTATATCAGAGTGTTACAGTGAGGAGTGTGGGGTATATCAGAATGTTCCAGTGAGGGGTGTGGGGTATATCAGTGTTACAGTGTGGGGTATATCAGAGTGTTACAGTGAGGGGTGTGGGGTATATCAGTGTTACAGTGAGGGGTGTGGGGTATATCAGTGTTACAGTGAGGGGTGTGGGGTATATCAGAGTGTTACAGTGAGGGGTGTGGGGTATATCAGTGTTACAGTGTGGGGTGTGTGGTATATCAGAGTGTTACAGTGAGGGGTGTGGGGTATATCAGAGTGTTACAGTGAGGGGAGTGGGGTATATCAGAGTGTTACAGTGAGGGGTGGTGTATATCAGAGTGCTACAGTGAGGGGTGTGGGGTATATCAGAGTGTTACAGTGAGGGGTGTGGGGTATATCAGTGTTACAGTGAGGGGTGTGGGGTATATCAGAGTGTTACAGTGAGGGGTGTGGGGGAGATCAGTGTTACTGTGAGGGGTGTGGGGTGTATCAGAGTGTTACAGTGAGGGGTGTGGGGGAGATCAGTGTTACAGTGAGGGGTGTGGGGGAGATCAGTGTTACTGTGAGGGGTGTGGGGGAGATCAGTGTTACAGTGAGGGGTGTGGGGGAGATCAGTGTTACTGTGAGGGGTGTGGGGTGTATCAGAGTGTTACAGTGAGGGGTGTGGGGTGTATCAGAGTGTTACAGTGAGGGGTGTGGGGGAGATCAGTGTTACTGTGAGGGGTGTGGGGTGTATCAGAGTGTTACAGTGAGGGGTGTGGGGGAGATCAGTGTTACTGTGAGGGGTGTGGGGTGTATCAGAGTGTTACAGTGAGGGGTGTGGGGGAGATCAGTGTTACTGTGAGGGGTGTGGGGTGTATCAGAGTGTTACAGTGAGGGGTGTGGGGGAGATCAGTGTTACTGTGAGGGGTGTGGGGGAGATCAGTGTTACAGTGAGGGGTGTGGGGGAGATCAGTGTTACTGTGAGGGGTGTGGGGTATATCAGAGTGTTACTGTGAGGGGTGTGGGGGAGATCAGTGTTACAGTGAGGGGTGTGGGATATATCAGTGTTACTGTGAGGGGTGTGGGGTGTATCAGAGTGTTACAGTGAGGGGTGTGGGGGAGATCAGTGTTACTGTGAGCGGTGTGGGGTGTATCAGAGTGTTACAGTGAGGGGTGTGGGATATATCAGAGTGTTACAGTGAGGGGTGTGGGATATATCAGAGTGTTACACTGAGGGGTGTGGGGTATATCAGAGTTACAGTGAGGGGTGTGGGGTGTATCAGAGTGTTACAGTGAGGGGTGTGGGATATATCAGAGTGTTACAGTGAGGGGTGTGGGGTATATCAGAGTGTTACACTGAGGGGTGTGGGGTATATCAGTGTTACAGTGAGGGGTGTGGGTTATATCAGAGTGTTACAGTGAGGGGTGTGGGGTATATCAGAGTGTTACAGTGAGGGGTGTGGGGTATATCAGTGTTACAGTGAGGGGTGTGGGGTATATCAGAGTGTTACAGTGAGGGGTGTGGGGTATATCAGAGTGTTACAGTGAGGGGTGTGGGGTATATCAGAGTGTTACAGTGAGGGGTGTGGGGTATATCAGAGTGTTACAGTGAGGGGTGTGGGGTGTATCAGAGTGTTACAGTGAGGGGTGTGGGGTATATCAGAGTGTTTCAGTGTGGGGTGTGGGGTATATCAGAGTGTTACAGTGAGGGGTGTGGGGTATATCAGAGTGTTACAGTGAGGGGTGTGGGGTATATCAGTGTGTTACAGTGAGGGGGTGTGGGGTATATCAGAGTGTTCCAGTGAGGGGTGTGGGGTATATCAGAGTGTTACAGTGAGGGGTGTGGGGTATATCAGTGTTACAGTGAGGGGTGTGGGGTATATCAGAGTGTTACAGTGAGGGGTGTGGCTTATATCAGTGTTACAGTGAGGGGTGTGAGGTTTTGGAGTGTTACAGTGAGGGCTGTGGGGTATATCAGAGTGTTACAGTGAGGAGTGTGGGGTATATCAGAATGTTCCAGTGAGGGGTGTGGGGTATATCAGTGTTACAGTGTGGGGTATATCAGAGTGTTACAGTGAGGGGTGTGGGGTATATCAGTGTTACAGTGAGGGGTGTGGGGTATATCAGTGTTACAGTGAGGGGTGTGGGGTATATCAGAGTGTTACAGTGAGGGGTGTGGGGTATATCAGTGTTACAGTGTGGGGTGTGTGGTATATCAGAGTGTTACAGTGAGGGGTGTGGGGTATATCAGAGTGTTACAGTGAGGGGAGTGGGGTATATCAGAGTGTTACAGTGAGGGGTGGTGTATATCAGAGTGCTACAGTGAGGGGTGTGGGGTATATCAGAGTGTTACAGTGAGGGGTGTGGTGTATATCAGAGTGTTACAGTGAGGGCTGTGGGGTATATCAGAGTGTTACAGTGAGGAGTGTGGGGTATATCAGAATGTTCCAGTGAGGGGTGTGGGGTATATCAGTGTTACAGTGTGGGGTATATCAGAGTGTTACAGTGAGGGGTGTGGGGTATATCAGTGTTACAGTGAGGGGTGTGGGGTATATCAGTGTTACAGTGAGGGGTGTGGGGTATATCAGAGTGTTACAGTGAGGGGTGTGGGGTATATCAGTGTTACAGTGTGGGGTGTGTGGTATATCAGAGTGTTACAGTGAGGGGTGTGGGGTATATCAGAGTGTTACAGTGAGGGGAGTGGGGTATATCAGAGTGTTACAGTGAGGGGTGGTGTATATCAGAGTGCTACAGTGAGGGGTGTGGGGTATATCAGAGTGTTACAGTGAGGGGTGTGGGGTATATCAGTGTTACAGTGAGGGGTGTGGGGTATATCAGAGTGTTACAGTGAGGGGAGTGGGGTATATCAGAGTGTTACAGTGAGGGGTGTGGTGTATATCAGAGTGTTACAGTGAGGGGAGTGGGGTATATCAGAGTGTTACAGTGAGGGGTGTGGTGTATATCAGAGTGTTACAGTGAGGGGAGTGGGGTATATCAGAGTGTTACAGTGAGGGGAGTGGGGTATATCAGAGTGTTACAGTGAGGGGTGTGGTGTATATCAGAGTGTTACAGTGAGGGGAGTGGGGTATATCAGAGTGTTACAGTGAGGGGTGTGGTGTATATCAGAGTGTTACAGTGAGGGGTGTGGGGTATATCAGAGTGTTACAGTGAGGGGTGTGGGGTATATCAGAGTGTTACAGTGAGGGGAGTGGGGTATATCAGAGTGTTACAGTGAGGGGTGGTGTATATCAGAGTGCTACAGTGAGGGGTGTGGGGTATATCAGAGTGTTACAGTGAGGGGTGTGGTGTATATCAGAGTGTTACAGTGAGGGGAGTGGGGTATATCAGAGTGTTACAGTGAGGGGTGTGGTGTATATCAGAGTGTTACAGTGAGGGGTGTGGGGTATATCAGTGTTACAGTGAGGGGTGTGGGGTATATCAGTGTTACAGTGAGGGGTGTGGGGTATATCAGAGTGTTACAGTGAGGGGTGTGGGGTATATCAGAGTGTTACAGTGAGGGGTGTGGGGTATATCAGAGTGTTACAGTGAGGGGTGTGGGGTATATCAGTGTTACAGTGAGGGGTGTGGGGTACATCAGTGTTACAGTGAGGGGTGTGGGGTATATCAGTGTTACAGTGAGGGGTGTGGGGTATATCAGTGTTACAGTGAGGGGTGTGGGGTATATCAGAGTGTTACAGTGAGGGGTGTGGGGTATATCAGAGTGTTACAGTGAGGGGTGTGGGGTATATCAGTGTTACAGTGAGGGGTGTGGGGTATATCAGTGTTACAGTGAGGGGTGTGGGGTATATCAGTGTTACAGCGAGGGGTGTGGGGTATATCAGAGTGTTACAGTGAGGGGTGTGGGGTATATCAGTGTTACAGTGAGGGGTGTGGGGTATATCAGTGTTACAGTGAGGGGTGTGGGGTATATCAGTGTTACAGTGAGGGGTGTGGGGTATATCAGAGTGTTACAGTGAGGGGTGTGGGGTATATCAGAGTGTTACAGTGAGGGGTGTGGGGTATATCAGTGTTACAGTGAGGGGTGTGGGGTATATCAGTGTTACAGTGAGGGGTGTGGGGTATATCAGTGTTACAGCGAGGGGTGTGGGGTATATCAGAGTGTTACAGTGAGGGGTGTGGGGTATATCAGTTTTACAGTGAGGGGTGTGGGGTATATCAGTTTTACAGTGAGGGGTGTGGGGTATATCAGTGTGTTCCAGTGAGGGGTGTGGGGTATATCAGAGTATAACAGTGAGGGGTGTGGGGGAGATCAGTGTTACAGTGAGGGGAGTGGGGGAGATCAGTGTTACAGTGAGGGGTGTGGGGTATATCAGAGTGTTACAGTGAGGGGTGTGGGGTATATCAGTGTTACAGTGAGCGGTGTGGGGTATATCAGAGTGTTACAGTGAGGGGTGTGGGGTATATCAGAGTGTTACAGTGAGGGGTGTGGGGGAGATCAGTGTTACAGTGAGGGGAGTGGGGGAGATCAGTGTTACAGTGAGGGGTGTGGGGTATATCAGAGTGTTACAGTGAGGGGTGTGGGGTATATCAGTGTTACAGTGAGCGGTGTGGGGTATATCAGAGTGTTACAGTGAGGGGTGTGGGGTATATCAGAGTGTTACAGTGAGGGGTGTGGGGGAGATCAGTGTTACAGTGAGGGGAGTGGGGGAGATCAGTGTTACAGTGAGGGGAGTGGGGTATATCAGAGTGTTACAGTGAGGGGCCTGGGGTATATCAGTGTTACAGTGACGGGTGTGGGGTATATCAGAGTGTTACAGTGAGGGGTGTGGGGTATATCAGAGTGTTACAGTGAGGGGTGTGGGGTATATCAGAGTGTTACAGTGAGGGGTGTGGGGTATATCAGAGTGTTACAGTGAGGGGTGTGGGGTATATCAGAGTGTTATAGTGAGGGGTGTGGGGTGTATCAGAGTGTTACAGTGAGGGGTGTGGGGTATATCAGAGTGTTACAGTGAGGGGTGTGGGGTGTATCAGAGTGTTACAGTGAGGGGTGTGGGGGAGATCAGTGTTACTGTGAGGGGAGTGGGGTGTATCAGACTGTTACAGTGAGGAGTGTGGGGGAGATCAGTGTTACTGTGAGGGGTGTGGGGTGTATCAGAGTGTTACAGTGAGGGGTGTGGGGGAGATCAGTGTTTCAGTGAGGGGTGTGGGGTGTATCAGAGTGTTACAGTGAGGGGTGTGGGGTATATCAGAGTGTTACTGTGAGGGGTGTGGGGGAGATCAGTGTTTCAGTGAGGGGTGTGGGGTATATCAGTGTGTTACAGTGAGGGGTGTGGGGTATATCAGAGTGTTACAGTGAGGGGTGTGGGGGAGATCAGTGTTACTGTGAGGGGTGTGGGGTGTATCAGAGTGTTACAGTGAGGGGTGTGGGGGAGATCAGTGTTTCAGTGAGGGGTGTGGGGTATATCAGAGTGTTACTGTGAGGGGTGTGGGGTATATCAGAGTGTTACTGTGAGGGGTGTGGGGTGTATCAGAGTGTTACAGTGAGGGGTGTGGGGGAGATCAGTGTTACTGTGAGGGGTGTGGGGTGTATCAGAGTGTTACAGTGAGGGGTGTGGGGGAGATCAGTGTTACTGTGAGGGGTGTGGGGTGTATCAGAGTGTTACAGTGAGGGGTGTGGGGGAGATCAGTGTTACAGTGAGGGGTGTGGGGGAGATCAGTGTTACTGTGAGGGGTGTGGGGGAGATCAGTGTTACAGTGAGGGGTGTGGGGGAGATCAGTGTTACTGTGAGGGGTGTGGGGTGTATCAGAGTGTTACAGTGAGGGGTGTGGGGTGTATCAGAGTGTTACAGTGAGGGGTGTGGGGGAGATCAGTGTTACTGTGAGGGGTGTGGGGTGTATCAGAGTGTTACAGTGAGGGGTGTGGGGGAGATCAGTGTTACTGTGAGGGGTGTGGGGTGTATCAGAGTGTTACAGTGAGGGGTGTGGGGGAGATCAGTGTTACTGTGAGGGGTGTGGGGTGTATCAGAGTGTTACAGTGAGGGGTGTGGGGGAGATCAGTGTTACTGTGAGGGGTGTGGGGGAGATCAGTGTTACAGTGAGGGGTGTGGGGGAGATCAGTGTTACTGTGAGGGGTGTGGGGTATATCAGAGTGTTACTGTGAGGGGTGTGGGGGAGATCAGTGTTACAGTGAGGGGTGTGGGGTATATCAGTGTTACTGTGAGGGGTGTGGGGTGTATCAGAGTGTTACAGTGAGGGGTGTGGGGGAGATCAGTGTTACTGTGAGGGGTGTGGGGTGTATCAGAGTGTTACAGTGAGGGGTGTGGGATATATCAGAGTGTTACAGTGAGGGGTGTGGGATATATCAGAGTGTTACACTGAGGGGTGTGGGGTATATCAGAGTTACAGTGAGGGGTGTGGGGTGTATCAGAGTGTTACAGTGAGGGGTGTGGGATATATCAGAGTGTTACAGTGAGGGGTGTGGGGTATATCAGAGTGTTACACTGAGGGGTGTGGGGTATATCAGTGTTACAGTGAGGGGTGTGGGGTATATCAGAGTGTTACAGTGAGGGGTGTGGGGGAGATCAGTGTTACAGTGAGGGGTGTGGGGGAGATCAGTGTTACAGTGAGGGGTGTGGGGGAGATCAGTGTTACAGTGAGGGGTGTGGGGTATATCAGAGTGTTACAGTGAGGGGTGTGGGGGAGATCAGTGTTACAGTGAGGGGTGTGGGGTATATCAGTATGTTACAGTGAGGGGTGTGGGGTATATCAGAGTGTTACAGTGAGGGGTGTGGTGTATATCAGAGTGTTACAGTGAGGGGTGTGGGGTATATCAGAGTGTTACAGTGAGGGGTGTGGGGTATATCAGTGTTACAGTGAGGGGTGTGGGGTATATCAGAGTGTTACAGTGAGGGGTGTGGGGTATATCAGAGTGTTACAGTGAGGGGTGTGGGGTATATCAGAGTGTTACAGTGAGGGGTGTGGGGTATATCAGAGTGTTACACAGGGGTGTGGGGTATATCAGTGTTACAGTGAGGGGTGTGGGGTATATCAGAGTGTTACAGTGAGGGGTGTGGGGGAGATCAGTGTTACAGTGAGGGGTGTGGGGGAGATCAGTGTTACAGTGAGGGGTGTGGGGGAGATCAGTGTTACAGTGAGGGGTGTGGGGTATATCAGAGTGTTACAGTGAGGGGTGTGGGGGAGATCAGTGTTACAGTGAGGGGTGTGGGGTATATCAGTGTGTTACAGTGAGGGGTGTGGGGTATATCAGAGTGTTACAGTGAGGGGTGTGGTGTATATCAGAGTGTTACAGTGAGGGGTGTGGGGTATATCAGAGTGTTACAGTGAGGGGTGTGGGGTATATCAGTGTTACAGTGAGGGGTGTGGGGTATATCAGAGTGTTACAGTGAGGGGTGTGGGGTATATCAGAGTGTTACAGTGAGGGGTGTGGGGTATATCAGAGTGTTACAGTGAGGGGTGTGGGGTATATCAGTGTTACAGTGAGGGGTGTGGGGTATATCAGAGTGTTACAGTGAGGGGTGTGGGGTATATCAGAGTGTTACAGTGAGGGGTGTGGGGTATATCAGAGTGTTACAGTGAGGGGTGTGGGGTATATCAGAGTGTTACAGTGAGGGGTGTGGGGTATATCAGAGTGTTACAGTGAGGGGTGTGGGGTATATCAGAGTGTTACAGTGAGGGGTGTGGGGTATATCAGTGTTACAGTGAGGGGTGTGGGATATATCAGTGTTACAGTGAGGGGTGTGGGGGAGATCAGTGTTACTGTGAGGAGATGTTCAGAGCTGCGATTTTCTTGACCAGGAATTGTTTGTCTCGTCCCTCCTGAGGAAGACAGAGGAGATGTTATTCCAAGTCTGTCCTTCCAACCCCTGCCCTGCAGCCATCCCCACCCTCTCCCCGTCTCCCCCAATCCCCACCCTCTCCCCCAATCCCCACCCTCTCCCCGTCTCCCCCAATCCCCACCCTCTCCCCATCTCCCCCAATCCCCACCCTCTCCCCGTCTCCCCCAATCCACACCCTCTCCCCGTCTCCCCCACTCCCCCACCCTCTCCCCGTCTCCCTCAATCCCCACCCTCTCCCCGTCTCCCTCAATCCCCACCCTCTCCCCGTCTCCCTCAATCCCCACCCTCTCCCCGTCTCCCTCAATCCCCACCCTCTCCCCGTCTCCCTCAATCCCCACCCTCTCCCCGTCTCCCTCAATCCCCACCCTCTCCCCGTCTCCCCCAATCCCCACCCTCTACCCGTCTCCCTCAATCCCCACCCTCTCCCCATCTCCCTCAATCCCCACCCTCTCCCTGTCGTCTCCCTCAATCCCCACCCTCTCCCCATCCCCCCCAATCCCCACCCTCTCCCCGTCTCCCCCAATCCCCACCCTCTCCCTCAATTCCCACCCACTCCCCGTCTCCCTCAATCCCCACCCTCTCCCCGTCTCCCTCAATCCCCACCCTCTCCACGTCTCCCTCAATCCCCTCCCTCACCCCGTCTCCCTCAATCCCCACCCTCTCCCTCAATCCCCACCCTATCCCCGTCTCCCTCAATCCCCACCCTCTCCCCGTCTCCCTCAATCCCCTCCCTCACCCCGTCTCCCTCAATCCCCACCCTCTCCCCGTCTCCCTCAATCCCCACCCTCTCCCCGTCTCCCTCAATCCCCTCCCTCACCCCGTCTCCCCCAATCCCCACCCTCTCCCCGTCTCCCCCAATCACCACCCTCTCCCCGTCTCCCCCAATCCCCACCCTCTCCCCGTCTCCCCCAATCCCCACCCTCTCCCCGTCTCCCCCAATTCCCACCCTCTCCCCCAATCCCCACCCTCTCCCCGTCTCCCCCAATCCCCACCCTCTCCCCGTCTCCCTCAATCCCCACCCTCTCCCCGTCTCCCTCAATCCCCCCCTCTCCCCGTCTCCCCCAATCCCCACCCTATCCCCGTCTCCCCCAATCCCCACCCTCTCCCCGTCTCCCTCAATACCCCCCCTCTCCCCGTCTCCCTCAATCCCCACCCTATCCCCGTCTCCCCCAATCCCCACCCTCTCCCCGTCTCCCTCAATCCCCCCCTCTCCCCGTCTCCCCCAATCCCCCCCTCCTCCCTGTATCTCTCAATCACAGGCCCCCTCCCATTACCTGGTGGAGTTGTCTCTTTAGCTGTGATATGGAGTATGTGTATCCACTCGACTTTACCACAAGGAACAGTAACACCACACTGTCAGAGAGAGACAGAGAGTTAACACCTGATAATCCCCACCCACAAACCTCCCCACCCAGCCCCTTTGCAACTGAGGGGTGGGAGAGAAACGGGTCTCCGTAGCGGGTCTGACCCCTTTCTGGGGGTGAAATGAGTCTCCCCAGGGGGACTGACCCCTCGCTGGGGGGAAACGGGTCTCCCCAGGGGGACTGACCCCTCGCTGGGGGGTAACGGGTCTCCCCAGGGGGACTGACCCCTCGCTGGGGGGTAACGGGTCTCCCCAGGGGGACTGACCCCTCGCTGGGGGGTAACGGGTCTCCCCAGGGGGACTGACCCCTCGCTGGGGGGGGGGGGGGGTGGGACGCGTCTCCCAGGAGCTCTGACCCCTCGCTGGGGGGAAACGGGTCTCCCCAGGGGGAGTGAACCCCTCGCTGGGGGGGAAACGGGTCTCCCCAGGGGGAGTGAACCCTCGCTGGGGGGAAACGGGTCTCCCCGGGGGGACTGACCCCTCGCTGGGGGGGCGGGGGAAACGGGTCTCCCCAGGGGGACTGACCCCTCGCTGGGGGGGCGGGGGAAACGGGTCTCCCCAGGGGTCCTGACCCCTCGCTGGGACGGGTGTCGATGGATGTCCCCAGGGGGAGTCTCCAGCCCTCGCTGCTCCCTTGTGATCTTGCTGTGTGAGGGTGTGTGTGTCTGTGAGGGGTTCTCACCTGGACAGGGCAAAGAGAGGGACCAGGAAAGCCAGGGAGCCGATGAAGTTGAGGAAAGTGCGGGTTTGGTGGGGCAGCTCATTCACCAGCCTGGGTACTGTGTCCCAGATCGAATCCAGCTCCCGGAATGGACCGCAGGCTCTCGATGGGTGGATACTGCTCAGACACAGAGTGAGAGAGGAATGCAAATTAACGGGTTAATCTCCCTCCCCATCTCCTCCCTCAGTGTCAGCAGTAACCACCCCCCCACTCTCACCACACCTCTCCATTCACCAAAACCATCTCTCTCCTTCACTATCTCCACTTCTCAATATCACCCACATCTTTCTGTCTGTCTCTCTCTCTGTCTGTCCCTCCCTCCCTCTCTCTCTCTGTCTGTCCCTCTCTCTCTGCCTCTGTCCCTCTCTCTGTCCCTCCCTCCCTCTCTCTGCCCTCCCTCTCTCTCTGTCCCTCTCTCTCTGTCCCTCCCTCTCTCTCTGCCTCTGTCCCTCTCTCTGTCTGTCCCTCCCTCTCTGTCCCTCCCTCCCTCTCTATGCCCTCCCTCTCTCTCTGTCCCTCTCTGTCTGTCTGTCCCTCCCTCTCTCTCTGCCCTCTCTCCCTCCCTCTGTCCCTCTCTCCCTCTCTCTCTGTCCCTCCCACCCTCTCTCTCTGCCCCCTCTCTCTCTGCCCTCCCTCTCTCTGTCCCTCTCCCTCTCTCTCTGTCCCTCTCTGTCTGTCTGTCCCTCCCTCTCTCTCTGCCCTCTCTCCCTCCCTCTGTCCCTCCCACCCTCTCTCTCTGTCCCTCCCTCCCTCTCTCTCTGCCCTCTCTCCCTCTCTGTCCCTCCCTCTCTCTCTGCCCTCTCTCCCTCTCTGTCCCTCCTCTCTCTCTCTCCCTCTCTGTCCCTCCTCTCTCTCTCTCCCTCTCTGTCCCTCCTTCTCTCTCCCTCTCCCTCTGTCCCTCCCTCTCTCCCCAGCTGACCTTCCCGGAGTGTAGGGAGGGGTGAGAATGGTTCTTACGAGGTGATGCTGTATATGAAGGGCACTGCAGCCAAGGCCAGACCAAACAGAAGGACCACCAGGAAGAAGAAGGTGGAGCTGGAGGCTCGGAAAGTCCGGTTCGAGGGTCGGCAGTTGGTAAACAGGGTCAGCTATAGGGAGAAGCACAGAGTCAGGTCAGAGGCCGTGTACAAGCGAACCCCTCATCACCCCAATAACCCCCTCCCCGAACCCCCCCCCCCCCCCCGAGTGAGTGTCCAATAACCCCCCCCCCAGAGTGACTCCAATAACCCCCCCCCAGAGAGACTCCAATAACCCCCCCCCCAGAGTGACTCCAATAACCCCCCCCCAGAGAGACTCCAATAACCCCCCCCCCAGAGTGACTCCAATAACCCCCCCCCCA
>NW_027593039.1:0-39952 GCF_964213995.1 Mustelus asterias
ACCTCCCACTCCCCTCCCACCTCCCCGTCCCCTCCCCACCCCCCCTCCCCTCCCACCTCCCCTCTCACCTCCCCTCCACCTCCCCTCTCACCTTCCCTCCCCCTCCCCTCCCCCTCCCTTCCCCTCTCCCCTCCCCCCTCCCCTCCCCCTCCCCTCTCCCTGCCCTCTCCCATCCCCTCCCCCCTCCCCTCTCCTCCCACCTGCCCTCCACCCTCCCCTCCTCCTCCCATCCCCCCTCCCCTCCACCTCCCATCCCCCCTCCCCTCCACCTCCCCTCCCCCCTGCCCTCCACCTCCCCTCCCCCCTCCCCTCCACCTCCCCTCCCCCTCCCCTCCCCCTCCCCTCCCCCCTCCCCCTCCCTCCCTCCCCCCCTCCCCCCCTCCCCCTCCCCTCCCCCTCCCCCCTCCGCTCCCCTCCCACTCCCCTCCCCCTCCTCTCCCGCCTCCCCTCCCCCTCCACTCCCCCCTCCCCTCCCCCTCCCCTCCCCTCCCATCCTCCCCCCTCCCCCTCCCCCTCCCCTCCCCCCTCTCCACCCCCTCTCCTCCCCCTCCCCTCCCCGTCACACCTACCCTCCCCCGTCACCCCTCCCCTCCCCTCTCCCCTCGCCCCTCCCCTCCCCTCTCCCCCGCCCCCTCCCCTCCCCCTCCCCTCCCCTCCCCTCCCCTCTCCCCCTCCCGCTCCCCTCCCCCTCCCCTCCCCCTCCCCTCCCCCTCCCCTCCCCCTCCCCTCCCCCTCCCCTCCCCCTCCCCTCAGCTCACTCCACCCCTCCCCCTCATCTCCTCCCTCCCCTCCCCTCCCCTACCCCCCCTCCCCTCCACCCTCCCCTCCCCTTCCCTCCACCCTCCCCACCCCCCTCCCCTACCCCTCCCCCTCCCCTCCCCCCGTCCCTTCCCCTCCCCCCGTCCCTTCCCCTCCCCCCGTCCCCTCCACCCATTCCCTTCCCTCCCCCCGTCCCCTCCCCCGTCCCTTCCTCTCCCCCTCTCCTCTCCCCCCGACCCCTCCCCTCCCGCCGCCCCTTCCCATCCCCCCGCCCCTTCGCCGCCCCCCGCCCCTTCCCCTCCCCTCCCCCTCCCTCCCCTTCGCACCTCCCCCTCCCCTCAACCCCTCCCCTCACCCCCTCCTATTTTCCTACCCCCCTCCCCTCCCCTCCCCCCTCCTTTCCCCCTGCCATACCCTCCCCCTCCCCTCCCCTCACCTCCCCCTCTCCTCCCCCCTCCTCTCCCCTCCACTCTCCCCTCCCCCCTCCTCCCCGTCCCCCTCCCCTCCCCCCACCCCTCCCCCTCCACTCCCCTTCCCCCTCCCCTCCCCCGTCTCCCCTCCCCCCTCTCCCCTCCCCCCTCCCTCCCCCCTCCCCCTCCACTCCCCCCTCCCCTCCCCTCCCCTGCACTCACCCCTCCCCCTCCACCTAGCCCCCTGTTTCACCCCTCACCACCCCGTCCGGTCACCTCCCGCCACCCCTCCCCCCTCCCCTCGCCCCTCCCCTCGCCCCTCCCCACTCCCCGCCACCCTTCCCCGTCCCCTCCCTTCTCTCCTCCCCACCCTCCCCCCCTTCACCCCCTGCCCTCCCCCCTCCACCTTCCCCTCCCCACCATACCCTCTCCCGTCCCCCCTCCCCCCTCCTCCCCTCTCCCCTCTTCTCCCCCCTCCCCTCCCCCTCCCCTTCCCCTTCCCTCCCCTTCCCCCTCCCCTCCCCCTTCCCTCCCCTTCCCCCTCCCCTCCCCCGTCCCCACCCCCGTCCCTCCCCCGTCCCCTCCCCTCCCGCTTCCCTCCCCCCTCCCCTCCCCCTCTCCCCTCCTCCCTCCCCCCACCCCTCCCCCTCCCCTCCCCCTCCCCTCCTCCCTCCCCCACCCCTCCCCTCCCCCTCCCCCCACCCCTCCCCCCTCCCCCCTCCCCCTCCCCCCTCCCATCCCCTCCCCCCTCCCCCCTCCAATCCCCTCCCCCCTCCCCCTCTCCTCCCCATTCCCCGCCCCCTCCCCCTCCCTTCCCCCTGCCATTCCCTCCCCACCCCCCTCCCCTCCCCTAACCCCTCCCCTCCCCCTCCCCTCCCCTTCCCCCCCTCCCCTACCCCCTCTCCCCTCTCCCGTCTCCCCTCTACCCGCCTCCCCTCCCCCCTCCCCCCTCCACTCCCACCGCCCCTCCCCCTCCCCCTCCCCTCTTCTCCCACCTCCCCTCACCCTTCCCTCCCCCGTCCCCACCCCCGTCCCCTCCCTCCTCTCCCTTCCCCCCCTCCCCCCTCCCCTCCCTCCCTTCCCCCCCTCCCCCCTCCCCTCCCTCCCTCCCCCCCTCCCCCCCTCCCCTCCCATCCCCCTCCCCTCGCATCCCCCGCTCACCTCCCCCCGCTCCACTCCCCCCTCCCATCGTCCCCTCCCACCTCTCCCCCTCTCCCCTCTCCCCTCCCCCCTCTCCCCTCCCGATCTCCCCTTCCCCCTCTCCCCTCCCCCCTCCCCACCCCCCCTCTCCCCTCCCCACCCCCTCTCCCATCCCCCCTCCCCTCCCCCTCCCCCCTCCCCTACCCCCTCCCCTCCTCCCCTCCCCCTCCCCCTTCCCCTCCCCCCCTCCCCTCCCCTGCCCCGTCCCCTCCCCCCTCCACTCCCACCGCCCCTCCCCCTCCCCCTCCCCTCTTCTCCCACCTCCGCTCACCCTTCCCTCCCCCGTCCCCACCCCCGTCCCCTCCCTCCTCTCCCTTCCCCCCCTCCCCCCTCCCCTCCCTCCCTTCCCCCCCCCCCTCCCCTCCCTCCCTCCCCCCTCCCCTCCCATCCCCCCTCCCCTCGCATCCCCCGCTCACCTCCCCCCGCTCCACTCCCCCCTCCCATCGTCCCCTCCCACCTCTCCCCCCTCCCCCTCTCCCCTCTCCCCTCCCCCTCTCCCCTCCCGCTCTCCCCTCCCCCCTCTCCCCTCCCCACCCCCCCTCTCCCCTCCCCACCCCCTCTCCCATCCCCCCTCCCCTCCCCCTCCCCCCTCCCCTACCCCTCCCCTCCTCCCCTCCCCCTCCCCCTTCCCCTCCCCCCCTCCCCTCCCCTCCCCTGCCCCGTCCCCTCCCCCCTACACTCCCCCTCCCCTCCCCCTCCCCTCCCCCCCTCCCCTCCCCCCTCCCCCCTCACCTCCCCTTCCCCCCTCCCCTTCCACCCTCCCCTCCCCCCTCTCCCCTCCCCCCTCTCCCCCTCCCCCCTTCCGCCTCCACTCCCCCCTCCCCTCCCCCCTCCCCTCCCCTCCCCTCCCCTCCCCTCTCCCCTTTCCTCCCCCGTCCCCTCCCCCGTCCCCTCCCCCGTCTCCACCCCCCGCCCCCTCCCCCCGTCCCCTGCCTCCCCTTCTCCCCTCCCCTCCATCCACCCCTTCCCAAACTCGCCTCGCCCCCTCCCCTCCCCCACTCCCCTCCCCCCTTCTCCCCCTCCCTTCCCCATCTCCCCTCCCCCGTCCCCTCCCCTGTCCCCTCCCACCGTCCCCTCCCCTGTCCCCTCCCCTCCCCCGTCCCCTCCCCCTCCCCCGTCCCCTCCCCCCTCCCCTCCCCCGTCCCCTCCCCCGTCCCCTCCCCGGTCCCCTCCCCGGTCCCCTCCCCCCCTCCCCCGCCCTCTCCCCCCTCCCCTCTCCCGTCCCCCGTCCCCTCCCCCGTCCCCTCCCCCCGTCCCCTCCCCCCGTCCCCTCCCCCCGTCCCCACCCCCCCGTCCCCTCCCCCCGTCCCCTGCCCTCCCTTCTCCCCTCACCTCCATCCCCCCCTTCCCCCTCCCCTCCCCCCTCCCCTCCCCCTCCCCTCACCTCCGCTCGCCCCTCCACTCCCCTCTCCCCCCTCCCCTCCCCCTCCCCTCCCCCTCCCCTCCCCTCCCCCTCCCCTCCCCTCTCCCCCTCCCCCCCTCCCTCCCCCTCCCCTCCCCCCTCCCCTCCCCCTCCCCTCCCCCCTGCCCGCACCTCACTCCACCCCTCCCCCTCATCTCCTCCCTCCCCTCCCCCCTCCCCTCCCCTACCCCCTCCCCTCCCCCTACCCCCTCCCCTCCCCCTACCCCCCTACCCCTACACCCCAATCCCCACCTATTCCACCCGCTCACCTCCCCACTCCTCTCCGCTCCCCCCTCCCCTCCACCCTCCCCTCCCCTCCACCCTCCCCTCCCCCTCCCCTCCACCCTCCCCTCCCCCCTCCCCTCCCCTTCCCTCCACCCTCCCCTCCCCCCTCCCTCCCCCACCCCCCGTCCCTTCCCCTCCCCCCCGTCCCTTCCCCTCCCTCCGTCCCCTCCCCACCACCCATTCCCTTCCGTCCCCCCGTCCCCTCCCCCCTCCCTTCTTCTCCCCCTCTCCTCTCCCCCCGACCCCTCGCCTCCCCCCGCCCCTTCCCCTCCCCCCGCCCCTTCGCCGCCCCCCGCCCCTTCCCCTCCCCTCCCCCTCCCTCCCCTTCCCACCTCCCCCTCCCCTCACCCCCTCCCCTCACACGCTCCCCTATCTTACCCCCCTCCCCTCCCCTCCCCCCTCCCTTCCCCCTGCCATCCCCACCCCCCTCCCCTCACCTCCCTCTCTGCTCCCCCCTCCTCTCCCCTCCACTCTCCCCTCCCCCCCTCCTCCCCTCCCCCTCCCCTCCCCCTCCACTCCCCTTCCCCCTCCCCTCCCCCGTCTCCCCTCCCCCCTCTCCCCTCCCCCCTCTCCCCTCCCCCCTCCCCCTCCACTCCCCACTCCCCTCCCCTCCCCTGCACTCACCCCTCCCCCTCCACCTGGCCCCCTGTTTCACCCCTCACCACCCCCTCCGGTCAACGCCCGCCACCCCTCCCCCCTCCCCTCGCCCCTCCCCTCGCCCCTCCCCTCGCCACTCACCACTCCCCGCCTCCCCTCCCCCGTCCCCTCCCTTCTCTCCTCCCCACCCTCCCCCCCTTCACCCCCTCCCCTCCGCCTTCCACCTTCCCCTCCCCCCCATACCCTCTCCCGCCCCCCCTCCCCCCTTCCTCCCCTCTCCCCTCTTCTACCCCCTCCCCTCCCCCTCCCCTTCCCCTTCCCCTTCCCTCCCCTTCCCCCTCCCCTCCCCCTTCCCTCCCCTTCCCCCTGCCCTGCCCCGTCCCCACCCCGTCCCTCCCCCCTCCCCTCCCCTCCCCTCCCCTCCCCCTCCCCTCCCCTCCCCCATCCCTCCCCGTCCCCACCCCCGTCACCTCCCCCCTCCCCTCCCTCACTTCCCCCTTCCCGCCTCCTCTCCCATCCCCCGCTCCCCTCCCCCATCCCCTCCCCTCCCCCCCGCGTCCCCTCCCCCGTCCCCTCCCCCCGTCCCCTCCCCCCGTCCCATCCCCCCGTCCCCTCCCCCCGTCCGCTCCCCCGTCCCCTTCCCCCCTTCCCCCTCCCCTCCCCCTTCCCCTCCCCCTCCCCTCCCTCCTCTCCCCTCCCCCCTCCCCCCACCCCTCCCCATTCCCTCCTCCCTCCCCCCACCCCTCCCCTCCCCCCTTCCCCCACCCCTCCCCCCACCCCTCCCCCCTTCCCTCCTCCCTCCCCCCACCCCTCCCCTCCCCCTCCCCTCCCTCCTCCCCTCCCCCCCCCATCCGTCCCCCCCTCCCCCCCAACCCTCCCCCCTCCCCTCCCCCCCTCCCCTCCCCTCCCCCTCCCCTCCCCCTCTCCTTCCCATTCACCTGCCCCTCCCCTCCCTTCCCCCTGCCATTCCCTCCCCACCCCCGTCCCCTCCCCCCTCCCCTCCCTCCCTTCCTCCTTCCCTCCTCCTCTCCCATCCCCCGCTCCCCTCCCCCATCCCCTCCCCCATCCCCTCTCCCCTCCCCTCCCCCGCGTCCCCTCCCCCGTCCCCTCCCTCCGTCCCCTCCCCCCGTCCCCTCCTACCGTCCCCTCCCCCGTCCCGTCCCCTCCCCCCGTCCCCTCCCCCCGTCGCCTCCCCCCGTCCCCTCCCCCCGTCCCCTCCCCTCTCTCCCCCTCTCCCCCTCCCCTCCCCCCTTACCCCCCCCTCCCCTCCCCCCTTACCCCCCCTCGCCCCTCCCCCCCTCCCCTCCCCCCTCCCCCCTCTCCCCTCCCCCCCTCTCCCCTCCCCCCATCCCCTCCCACTCTCCCCTCCCCCCTCCCTCCCCCTCCCCTCCTCCCTCCCCCACCCCTCCCCTCCTCCCCCTCCCTCCTCCCCTCCCCCTCCCTCCTCCCCTCCCCCAGCCCCTCCCCCCACCCCTCCCCCCTCCCCTCCCCTTTCCCCCCTCCCCTCCCCCCTCCCATCCCCTCCCCCCTCCCCTCCCCCCTCCCCTCCCCCTCTCCTACCCATTCCCTCCCCCCTCCCTTCCCCCTGCCATTCCCTCCCCACCCCCCTCCCCTCCCCTAACCCCCCCCCCTCCCCCTCCCCTCCTCTTCCCCCCTCCCCTCCCCCCTCTCGTCTCCCCTCTACCCGCCTCCCCTCCCCCCTCCCCCCTCCACTCCCACCGCATCTCCCCCTCCCCCTCCCCTCTTCTCCCACCTCCCCTCTCCTTCCCTCCCCCGTCCCCACCCCCGTCCCCTCCCTCCTCTCCCTTCCCCCCCTCCCCCCTCCCCTCCCTCCCTTCCCCCCCTCCCCTCCCTCCCTTCCCCCCTCCCCTCCCATCCCCCCTCCCCTCGCATCCCCCGCTCACCTCCACCCGCTCCACTCCCCCGTCCCCTCGTCCCCTCCCACCTCTCCCCCTCTCCCCCTCTCCCCTCCCCCTCTCCCCTCCCCCCTCTCCCCTCCCGCTCTCCCCTCCCCCCTCTCCCATCCCCCCTCCCCTCCCCCTCCCCTCCCCCTCCCCCTCCCCTCCCCCTCCCCCTCCCTCCCCCCTCCCCTCCCCTGCCCCTTCCCCTCCCCCCTACCCTCCCCCTACCCTCCCCCCTCCCCTCCCCCCTGCCATCCCCTCCCCCCTCCCCTCCCCTCCCCCCTCCCTCCCCCTTCCCTCCCCCTCACCTCCCCCTCCCCTCCCCTTCCCCCCTCCCCTTCCCCCCTCCCCTCCCCCCTCTCCCCTCCCCCATCTCCCCTCCCCACTTCCCCCTCCACTCCCCCTCCCCTCCCCCCTCCCCTCTGCCCTCCCCTCCCCCGTCCCCTCCCCCCGTCCCCTGCCCTCCCTTCTCCCATCCCCTGCCCTCCCTTCTCCCATCCCCACCATCCCCCCTTCCCACACTCCCCTGTCCCCTCCCCCTCCCCGTCCCCTCCCCCTCCCCCGTCCCCTCACCCGTCCCCTCTCCCGTCCTCCCTCCCGTCCCCTCCCCCGTCCCCTCCCCCAGTCCCCTCCCCCGTCCCCGTCCCCTCCCCCGTCCCCGTCCCCTCCCCCGTCCCCACCCCCCGTCCACTCCCCCCGTCGCCTGCCCTCCCTTCTCCCCTCCCCTCCATCCCCCCTTCCCCCCTCCCCTCCCCCCTCCCCTCCCCCTCCCCTCACCTCCCCTCGCCCCTCCCCTCCCCTCTCCCGCTCCCCCCTCACCTCACTCCTCCCCTCCCCCTCATCTCCTCCCTCCCCTCCCCCTCCCCTACCCCCTCCCCTCCCCCTACCCTCCTTCTTCCCCTCCCCCTACCCCCCCATCCCCACCTATTCCACCCGCTCACCTCCCCCTCCACTCCCCCTCCCCTCCACCCTCCCCTCCACTCCCCCTCCCCTCCACCCTCCCCTCCCCCTCCCCCTCCCCTCCACCCTCCCCTCCCCGCTCCCCTCCCCCTCCCCTCCCCCCTCTTCTCCACCCTCCCCTCCCCCTCCCCTCCACCCTCCCCTCCCCTTCCCTCCACCCTACCCTCCCCTTCCCTCCCACCCTACCCTCCCACCGTCCCCTCCCCTCCACCCATTCCATTCCCTCCCCCCGTCCCCTCCCCCCTCCCCCCTCTTCTATTGCAGCAAAGTGCCTATGACGATGTGTTAACCAATTGGAGTCAATCAACAATCCTTTCCAATCTTTCTCTCTATGCCATTCGAGATGTTTCGCCAAGAAATGTCATATTACGGCCAAGCGCCTAGCCAGTTCAGTTAAGCATTTTGAGCAAATGCACTTTACCTTCCAATGTTTCAGGTATTGTCATTGAAGATTTTTCGCCACTCAATTGATATGGCGGCAAAGTGGTAATCTCGGTGAGTTCAGCAATTTACCTAAATCTACATTAGTTTCCAATGATATTTTCAGGTTCATTGAAAGTTTTCTGCCAATTTCTTGATATTGTGGCGAAGTCCACATCTCGATTCCGCTGAAAATATTCTAGCTCTATCGCCAAACGGCTGCTATTGCATAAAGTGCCTATGTCGATGTGTTAAGCAATTGGAGTCAATCAACAATCGTTTCCAATGTTTCTCTCTATGCCATTCGAGATTTTTCGCCAAGAAATGTCATATTGCGGCCAAGCGCCTAGCCAGTTGAGTTAAGCATTTTGAGTAAATGCACTTTAGCTTCCAATGTTTCTGGCATTGACATTGAAGATTTTTCGCAACTCAATTGTTTTGGCGGCAAAGTGCTAATCTCCGTGAGTTCAGCAATTTGCCTAAATCGACATTAGTTTCCAATGATACTTTCAGGTTCATTGAAAGCTTTCTGCCAAGTTCTTGATATTGTGGCGAAGTCCTCATCTCGATTCCGCTCAAAGTAATTGAGCTTTATCGTCACACTGCTGCTATTGCAGCAAAGTGCCTACCTATGTCTTTCTGCTAAGCATTTGGAGTCAAACAACAATCGTTTCCAATCTTTTACTCCATGCCATTCGTGATGTTTCGCCAAGAAATGTCATATTGCTGCCACGCACCTACGCAGTTGAGTTAAGCATTTTGAGTAAATGCACTTTCGCTTCCAATGTTTCTGGTATTGTCATTGAAGATTTTTCGCCACTCAATTGATATGGCGGCAAAGTGGTAATCTCGGTGAGTTCAGCAATTTACCTAAATCTTCATTAGTTTCCAATGATATTTTCAGGTTCATTGAAAGTTTTCTGCCAAGTTATTGATATTGTGGCGAAGTTCTCATTTCGATCCCGCTGAAAATACTCCAGCTCTATCGCCAAACGGCTGCTATTGCATAAAGTGCCAGTGTCGATGTGTTAAGCAATTGGAGTCAATCAACAATCGTTTCCAATGTTTCTCTCTATGCCATTCGAGATGTTTCGCCAAGAAATGTCATATTGCGGCCAAGCGCCTACCCAGCTGAGTTAAGCATTTTCAGTAAATGCACATTAGCTTCCAATGTTTCTGGTATTGTCATTGAAGATTTTTCGCCACTCAATTGATAAGGCGGCAAAGTGGCAATATCGGTGAGTTCAGCAATTTGCCTAAATCTGCATTAGTTTCCAATGATATTTTCAGGTTCATTGTAAGTTTTCTGCCAAGTTCTTGATATTGTGGCGAAGTCCTCATCTCGATTCCGCTCAAAGTAATTGAGCTGTACCGCCAAACAGCTGCTATTGCCGCAATGCGTCTATGACGAAGCGTTAAGCATTTAGAGTCAATCAACAATCGTTGGCAATGTTTCTCTCTATGCCATTCGAGATGTTTCGCCAAGAAATGTCATATTACGGCCAAACGCCTAGCCAGTTGAGTTAAGCATTTTGAGTAAATGCACTTTAGCTTCCAATGTTTCTGGCATTGACATTGAAGATTTTTCGCAACTCAATTGTTTTGGCGGCAAAGTGCTAATCCCGCTGAGTTCAGCAATTTGCATAAATCTACATTAGTTTCCAATGATATTTTCAGGTTCATTGAAAGTTTTCTGCCAAGTTCTTGATATTGTGGCGAAGTCCTCATCTCGGTCCCGCTGAAAATACTCCAGCTCTATCGCCAAACGGCTACTATTGCATAAAGTGCCAATGTCGATGAGGACTTCGCCACAATATCAATAAGTTGGCAGAAAACTTTCAATGAACCTGAAAATATCATTGGAAACTAATGTAGATTTAGGCAAATTGCTGAACTCACCGAGATTAGCACTTTGCCACCATATCAATTGAGTGGCGAAAAATCTTCAATGACAATACCAGAAACATTGGAAGCGAAAGTGCATTTACTCAAAATGCTTAACTCAACTGCGTCGGTGCGTGGCAGCAATATGACATTTCTTGGCGAAACATCACGAATGGCATGGAGTAAAAGATTGGAAACGATTGTTGATTGACTCCAAATGCTTAGCAGAAAGACATAGGTAGGCACTTTGCTGCAATAGCAGCAGTGTGACGATAAAGCTCAATTACTTTGAGCGGAATCGAGATGAGGACTTCGCCACAATATCAATAAGTTGGCAGAAAACTTTCAATGAACCTGAAAGTATCATTGGAAACTAATGGAGATTTAGGCAAATTGCTGAAATCACCGTGATTAGCACTTTGCCGCCATATCAATTGAGTTGCGAAAAATCTTCAATGTCAATGCCAGAAACATTGGAAGCTCAAGTGCATTTACTCAAAATGCTTAACTCAAGTGGCCAGGCGCTTGGCCGTAAAATGACATTTCGTGGCGAAACATCTCGAATGGCATAACGAGAAAGATTGGAAACGATTGTTGATTGCCTCTAAATGCTTAACGCTTCGACATAGACGCATTGCTGCAATAGCAGCTGTTTGGCGATACAGCTCAATTACTTTGAGCGGAATCGAGATGAGGACTTCGCCACAATATCAATAAGTTGGCAGAAAACTTTCAATGAATCTGAAAATATCATTGGAAACTAATGTAAATTTAGGCAAATTGCTGAACTCACCGAGATTAGCACTTTGCCACCATATCAATTGAGTGGCGAAAAATCTTCAATGACGATACGAGAAACATTGGAAGCGAAAGTGCATTTACTCAAAATGCTTAACTCAAGTGGGTAGGCGCTTGGCCGCAATATGACATTTATTGGCGAAACATCTCGAATGGCATGGAGTGAAAGATTGGAAACGATTGTTGATTGACTCCAAATGCTTAGCACAAAGACATTGGTAGGCACTTTGCTGCAATAGCAGCAGTGTGGCGATATAGCTTAATTACGTTCAGCGGAATCGAGATGAGGACTTCGCCACAATATCAATAACTTGGCAGAAAACTTTCAATGAACCTGAAAGTATCATTGGAAACTAATGTAGATTTAGGCAAATTGCTGAACTCACCGTGATTAGCACTTTGCCGCCATATCAATTGAGTTGCGAAAAATCTTCAATGTCAATGCCAGAAACATTGGAAGCTCAAGTGCATTTACTCAAAATGCTTAACTCACGTGGCCAGGCGCTTGGCCGTAAAATGACATTTCTTGCCGAAACATCTCGAATGGCATAACGAGAAAGATTGGAAACGATTGTTGATTGCCTCTAAATGCTTAACGCTTCGACATAGACGCATTGCTGCAATAGCAGCTGTTTGGCGATACAGCTCAATTACTTTGAGCGGAATCGAGATGAGGACTTCGCCACAATATCAATAAGTTGGCAGAAAACTTTCAATGAACCTGAAAATATCATTGGAAACTAATGTAGATTTAGGTAAATTGCTGAACTCGCCGAGATTAGCACTTTGCCACCATATCAATTGAGTGGCGAAAAATCTTCAATGACAATACCAGAAACATTGGAAGCTAAAGTGCATTTACTCAAAATGCTTAACTCAACTGGCTAGGCGTTTGGCCGTAATATGACATTCCTTGGCGAAACATCTCGAATGGCATAGAGAGAAACATTGGAAACGATTGTTGATTGACTCCAAATGCTGAACACATCGACATAGGCACTTTATGCAATAGCAGCCGTGTGGCGATAGAGCTAGAATATTTTCAGCCGAATCGAGAAGAGGACTTAGCCACAATATCAAGAAATTGGCAGAAAACTTGCAATGAACCTGAAAGTATCATTGGAAACTAATGTAGATTTAGGCAAATTGCTGAACTCACCGTGATTAGCACTTTGCCGCCATATCAATTGAGTTGCGAAAAATCTTCAATGTCAATGCCAGAAACATTGGAAGCTCAAGTGCATTTACTCAAAATGCTTAACTCAAGTGGCCAGGCGCTTGGCCGTAAAATGACATTTCTTGGCGAAACATCTCGACTGGCATAACGAGAAAGATTGGAAAAGATTGTTGATTGCCTCTAAATGCTTAACGCTTCGACATAGACGCATTGCTGCAATAGCAGCTGTTTGGCGATACAGCTCAATTACTTTGAGCGGAATCGAGATGAGGACTTCGCCACAATATCAATAAGTTGGCAGAAAACTTTCAATGAATCTGAAAATATCATTGGAAACTAATGTAAATTTAGGCAAATTGCTGAACTCACCGAGATTAGCACTTTGCCACCATATCAATTGAGTGGCGAAAAATCTTCAATGACTATACGAGAAACATTGGAAGCGAAAGTGCATTTACTCAAAATGCTTAACTCAAGTGGGTAGGCGCTTGGCCGCAATATGACATTTATTGGCGAAACATCTCGAATGGCAAGGAGTGAAAGATTGGAAACGATTGTTGATTGACTCCAAATGCTTAGCACAAAGTCTTTGTGCTAAGCATTTGGAGTCAATCAACAATCGTAGGCACTTTGCTGCAATAGCAGCAGTGTGGCGATATAGCTTAATTACGTTCAGCGGAATCGAGATGAGGACTTCGCCACAATATCAATAACTTGGCAGAAAACTTTCAATGAACCTGAAAATATCATTGGAAACTAATGTAGATTTAGGCAAATTGCTGAACTCAGCGAGATTAGCACTTTGCCGCCAAAACAATTGAGTTGCGAAAAATCTTCAATGTCAATGCCAGAAACATTGGAAACTAAAGAGCATTTACTCAAAATGCTTAACTCAACTGGCTAGGCGTTTGGCCGTAATATGACATTTATTGGCGAAACATCTCGAATGGCATAACGAGAAAGATTGGAAACGATTGTTGATTGCCTCTAAATGCTTAACGCTTCGACATAGACGCATTGCTGCAATAGCAGCTGTTTGGCGATACAGCTCAATTACTTTGAGCGGAATCGAGATGAGGACTTCGCCACAATATCAATAAGTTGGCAGAAAACTTTCAATGAATCTGAAAATATCATTGGAAACTAATGTAAATTTAGGCAAATTGCTGAACTCACCGAGATTAGCACTTTGCCACCATATCAATTGAGTGGCGAAAAATCTTCAATGACGATACGAGAAACATTGGAAGCGAAAGTGCATTTACTCAAAATGCTTAACTCAAGTGGGTAGGCGCTTGGCCGCAATATGACATTTATTGGCGAAACATCTCGAATGGCATGGAGTGAAAGATTGGAAACGATTGTTGATTGACTCCAAATGCTTAGCACAAAGACATTGGTAGGCACTTTGCTGCAATAGCAGCAGTGTGGCGATATAGCTTAATTACGTTCAGCGGAATCGAGATGAGGACTTCGCCACAATATCAATAACTTGGCAGAAAACTTTCAATGAACCTGAAAGTATCATTGGAAACTAATGTAGATTTAGGCAAATTGCTGAACTCACCGTGATTAGCACTTTGCCGCCATATCAATTGAGTTGCGAAAAATCTTCAATGTCAATGCCAGAAACATTGGAAGCTCAAGTGCATTTACTCAAAATGCTTAACTCACGTGGCCAGGCGCTTGGCCGTAAAATGACATTTCTTGCCGAAACATCTCGAATGGCATAACGAGAAAGATTGGAAACGATTGTTGATTGCCTCTAAATGCTTAACGCTTCGACATAGACGCATTGCTGCAATAGCAGCTGTTTGGCGATACAGCTCAATTACTTTGAGCGGAATCGAGATGAGGACTTCGCCACAATATCAATAAGTTGGCAGAAAACTTTCAATGAACCTGAAAATATCATTGGAAACTAATGTAGATTTAGGTAAATTGCTGAACTCGCCGAGATTAGCACTTTGCCACCATATCAATTGAGTGGCGAAAAATCTTCAATGACAATACCAGAAACATTGGAAGCTAAAGTGCATTTACTCAAAATGCTTAACTCAACTGGCTAGGCGTTTGGCCGTAATATGACATTCCTTGGCGAAACATCTCGAATGGCATAGAGAGAAACATTGGAAACGATTGTTGATTGACTCCAAATGCTGAACACATCGACATAGGCACTTTATGCAATAGCAGCCGTGTGGCGATAGAGCTAGAATATTTTCAGCCGAATCGAGAAGAGGACTTAGCCACAATATCAAGAAATTGGCAGAAAACTTGCAATGAACCTGAAAGTATCATTGGAAACTAATGTAGATTTAGGCAAATTGCTGAACTCACCGTGATTAGCACTTTGCCGCCATATCAATTGAGTTGCGAAAAATCTTCAATGTCAATGCCAGAAACATTGGAAGCTCAAGTGCATTTACTCAAAATGCTTAACTCAAGTGGCCAGGCGCTTGGCCGTAAAATGACATTTCTTGGCGAAACATCTCGACTGGCATAACGAGAAAGATTGGAAAAGATTGTTGATTGCCTCTAAATGCTTAACGCTTCGACATAGACGCATTGCTGCAATAGCAGCTGTTTGGCGATACAGCTCAATTACTTTGAGCGGAATCGAGATGAGGACTTCGCCACAATATCAATAAGTTGGCAGAAAACTTTCAATGAATCTGAAAATATCATTGGAAACTAATGTAAATTTAGGCAAATTGCTGAACTCACCGAGATTAGCACTTTGCCACCATATCAATTGAGTGGCGAAAAATCTTCAATGACTATACGAGAAACATTGGAAGCGAAAGTGCATTTACTCAAAATGCTTAACTCAAGTGGGTAGGCGCTTGGCCGCAATATGACATTTATTGGCGAAACATCTCGAATGGCAAGGAGTGAAAGATTGGAAACGATTGTTGATTGACTCCAAATGCTTAGCACAAAGTCTTTGTGCTAAGCATTTGGAGTCAATCAACAATCGTAGGCACTTTGCTGCAATAGCAGCAGTGTGGCGATATAGCTTAATTACGTTCAGCGGAATCGAGATGAGGACTTCGCCACAATATCAATAACTTGGCAGAAAACTTTCAATGAACCTGAAAATATCATTGGAAACTAATGTAGATTTAGGCAAATTGCTGAACTCAGCGAGATTAGCACTTTGCCGCCAAAACAATTGAGTTGCGAAAAATCTTCAATGTCAATGCCAGAAACATTGGAAACTAAAGTGCATTTACTCAAAATGCTTAACTCAACTGGCTAGGCGTTTGGCCGTAATATGACATTTATTGGCGAAACATCTCGAATGGCATAACGAGAAAGATTGGAAACGATTGTTGATTGCCTCTAAATGCTTAACGCTTCGACATAGACGCATTGCTGCAATAGCAGCTGTTTGGCGATACAGCTCAATTACTTTGAGCGGAATCGAGATGAGGACTTCGCCACAATATCAATAAGTTGGCAGAAAACTTTCAATGAACCTGAAAGTATCATTGGAAACTAATGTAGATTTAGGCAAATTGCTGAACTCAGCGAGATTAGCACTTTGCCGCCAAAACAATTGAGTTGCGAAAAATCTTCAATGTCAATGCCAGAAACATTGGAAACTAAAGTGCATTTACTGAAAATGCTTAACTCAACTGGCTAGGCGTTTGGCCGTAATATGACATTCCTTGGCGAAACATCTCGAATGGCATAGAGAGAAACATTGGAAACGATTGTTGATTGACTCCAAATGCTGAACACATCGACATAGGCACTTTATGCAATAGCAGCCGTGTGGCGATAGAGCTAGAATATTTTCAGCCGAATCGAGAAGAGGACTTAGCCACAATATCAAGAAATTGGCAGAAAACTTTCAATGAACCTGAAAGTATCATTGGAAACTAATGTAGATTTAGGCAAATTGCTGAAATCACCGTGATTAGCACTTTGCCGCCATATCAATTGAGTTGCGAAAAATCTTCAATGTCAATGCCAGAAACATTGGAAGCTCAAGTGCATTTACTCAAAATGCTTACCTCAAGTGGCCAGGCGCTTGGCCGTAAAATGACATTTCTTGGCGAAACATCTCGAATGGCATAACGAGAAAGATTGGAAACGATTGTTGATTGCCTCTAAATGCTTAACGCTTCGACATAGACGCATTGCTGCAATAGCACCTGTTTGGCGATACAGCTCAATTACTTTGAGCGGAATCGAGATGAGGACTTCGCCACAATATCAATAAGTTGGCAGAAAACTTTCAATGAACCTGAAAATATCATTGGAAACTAATGTAGATTTAGGTAAATTGCTGAACTCGCCGAGATTAGCACTTTGCCACCATATCAATTGAGTGGCGAAAAATCTTCAATGTCAATACCAGAAACATTGGAAGCTAAAGTGCATTTACTCAAAATGCTTAACTCAACTGGCTAGGCGTTTGGCCGTAATATGACATTCCTTGGCGAAACATCTCGAATGGCATAGAGAGAAACATTGGAAACGATTGTTGATTGACTCCAAATGCTGAACACATCGACATAGGCACTTTATGCAATAGCAGCCGTGTGGCGATAGAGCTAGAATATTTTCAGCCGAATCGAGAAGAGGACTTAGCCACAATATCAAGAAATTGGCAGAAAACTTTCAATGAACCTGAAAGTATCATTGGAAACTAATGGAGATTTAGGCAAATTGCTGAAATCACCGTGATTAGCACTTTGCCGCCATATCAATTGAGTTGCGAAAAATCTTCAATGTCAATGCCAGAAACATTGGAAGCTCAAGTGCATTTACTCAAAATGCTTAACTCAAGTGGCCAGGCGCTTGGCCGTAAAATGACATTTCTTGGCGAAACATCTCGAATGGCATAACGAGAAAGATTGGAAACGATTGTTGATTGCCTCTAAATGCTTAACGCTTCGACATAGACGCATTGCTGCAATAGCAGCTGTTTGGCGATACAGCTCAATTACTTTGAGCGGAATCGAGATGAGGACTTCGCCACAATATCAATAAGTTGGCAGAAAACTTTCAATGAACCTGAAAATATCATTGGAAACTAATGTAGATTTAGGTAAATTGCTGAACTCGCCGAGATTAGCACTTTGCCACCATATCAATTGAGTGGCGAAAAATCTTCAATGTCAATACCAGAAACATTGGAAGCTAAAGTGCATTTACTCAAAATGCTTAACTCAACTGGCTAGGCGTTTGGCCGTAATATGACATTCCTTAGCGAAACATCTCGAATGGCATAGAGAGAAACATTGGAAACGATTGTTGATTGACTCCAAATGCTGAACACATCGACATAGGCACTTTATGCAATAGCAGCCGTGTGGCGATAGAGCTAGAATATTTTCAGCCGAATCGAGAAGAGGACTTAGCCACAATATCAAGAAATTGGCAGAAAACTTTCAATGAACCTGAAAGTATCATTGGAAACTAATGTAGATTAAGGCAAATTGCTGAAATCACCGTGATTAGCACTTTGCCGCCATATCAATTGAGTTGCGAAAAATCTTCAATGTCAATGCCAGAAACATTGGAAGCTCAAGTGCATTTACTCAAAATGCTTAACTCAAGTGGCCAGGCGCTTGGCCGTAAAATGACATTTCTTGGCGAAACATCTCGACTGGCATAACGAGAAAGATTGGAAAAGATTGTTGATTGCCTCCAAATGCTTAGCACAAAGTCTTTGTGCTAAGCATTTGGAGTCAATCAACAATCGTAGACACTTTGCTGCAATAGCAGCAGTGTGGCGATATAGCTTAATTACGTTCAGCGGAATCGAGATGAGGACTTCGCCACAATATCAATAACTTGGCAGAAAACTTTCAATGAACCTGAAAATATCATTGGAAACTAATGTAGATTTAGGCAAATTGCTGAACTCAGCGGGATTAGCACTTTGCCGCCAAAACAATTGAGTTGCGAAAAATCTTCAATGTCAATGCCAGAAACATTGGAAACTAAAGTGCATTTACTCAAAATGCTTAACTCAACTGGCTAGGCGTTTGGCCGTAATATGACATTTCTTGGCGAAACATCTCGAATGGCATAACGAGAAAGATTGGAAACGATTGTTGATTGCCTCTAAATGCTTAACGCTTCGACATAGACGCATTGCTGCAATAGCAGCTGTTTGGCGATACAGCTCAATTACTTTGAGCGGAATCGAGATGAGGACTTCGCCACAATATCAATAAGTTGGCAGAAAACTTTCAATGAACCTGAAAATATCATTGGAAACTAATGTAGATTTAGGTAAATTGCTGAACTCGCCGAGATTAGCACTTTGCCACCATATCAATTGAGTGGCGAAAAATCTTCAATGACAATACCAGAAACATTGGAAGCTAAAGTGCATTTACTCAAAATGCTTAACTCAACTGGCGAGGCGTTTGGCCGTAATATGACATTCCTTGGCGAAACATCTCGAATGGCACAGAGAGAAACATTGGAAACGATTGTTGATTGACTCCAAATGCTGAACACATCGACATAGGCACTTTATGCAATAGCAGCCGTGTGGCGATAGAGCTAGAATATTTTCAGCCGAATCGAGAAGAGGACTTAGCCACAATATCAAGAAATTGGCAGAAAACTTTCAATGAACCTGAAAGTATCATTGGAAACTAATGTAGATTTAGGCAAATTGCTGAACTCACCGTGATTAGCACTTTGCCGCCATATCAATTGAGTTGCGAAAAATCTTCAATGTCAATGCCAGAAACATTGGAAGCTCAAGTGCATTTACTCAAAATGCTTAACTCAATTGGCCAGGCGCTTGGCCGTAAAATGACATTTCTTGGCGAAACATCTCGACTGGCATAACGAGAAAGATTGGAAAAGATTGTTGATTGCCTCTAAATGCTTAACGCTTCGACATAGACGCATTGCTGCAATAGCAGCTGTTTGGCGATACAGCTCAATTACTTTGAGCGGAATCGAGATGAGGACTTCGCCACAATATCAATAAGTTGGCAGAAAACTTTCAATGAATCTGAAAATATCATTGGAAACTAATGTAGATTTAGGCAAATTGCTGAACTCACCGAGATTAGCACTTTGCCACCATATCAATTGAGTGGCGAAAAATCTTCAATGACTAGACGAGAAACATTGGAAGCGAAAGTGCATTTACTCAAAATGCTTAACTCAAGTGGGTAGGCGCTTGGCCGCAATATGACATTTATTGGCGAAACATCTCGAATGGCATGGAGTGAAAGATTGGAAACGATTGTTGATTGACTCCAAATGCTTAGCACAAAGTCTTTGTGCTAAGCATTTGGAGTCAATCAACAATCGTAGGCACTTTGCTGCAATAGCAGCAGTGTGGCGATATAGCTTAATTACGTTCAGCGGAATCGAGATGAGGACTTCGCCACAATATCAATAACTTGGCAGAAAACTTTCAATGAACCTGAAAATATCATTGGAAACTAATGTAGATTTAGGCAAATTGCTGAACTCAGCGAGATTAGCACTTTGCCGCCAAAACAATTGAGTTGCGAAAAATCTTCAATGTCAATGCCAGAAACATTGGAAACTAAAGTGCATTTACTCAAAATGCTTAACTCAACTGGCTAGGCGTTTGGCCGTAATATGACATTTCTTGGCGAAACATCTCGAATGGCATAACGAGAAAGATTGGAAACGATTGTTGATTGCCTCTAAATGCTTAACGCTTCGACATAGACGCATTGCTGCAATAGCAGCTGTTTGGCGATACAGCTCAATTACTTTGAGCGGAATCGAGATGAGGACTTCGCCACAATATCAATAAGTTGGCAGAAAACTTTCAATGATCCTGAAAATATCATTGGAAACTAATGTAGATTTAGGCAAATTGCTGAACTCACCGAGATTAGCACTTTGCCACCATATCAATTGAGTGGCGAAAAATCTTCAATGACAATACCAGAAACATTGGAAGCGAAAGTGCATTTACTCAAAATGCTTAACTCAACTGCGTCGGTGCGTGGCAGCAATATGACATTTCTTGGCGAAACATCACGAATGGCATGGAGTAAAAGATTGGAAACGATTGTTGATTGACTCCAAATGCTTAGCAGAAAGACATAGGTAGGCACTTTGCTGCAATAGCAGCAGTGTGACGATAAAGCTCAATTACTTTGAGCGGAATCGAGAAGAGGACTTAGCCACAATATCAAGAAATTGGCAGAAAACTTTCAATGATCCTGAAAATATCATTGGAAACTAATGTAGATTTAGGTAAATTGCTGAACTCGCCGAGATTAGCACTTTGCCACCATATCAATTGAGTGGCGAAAAATCTTCAATGACAATACCAGAAACATTGGAAGCTAAAGTGCATTTACTCAAAATGCTTAACTCAACTGGCTAGGCGTTTGGCCGTAATATGACATTCCTTGGCGAAACATCTCGAATGGCATAGAGAGAAACATTGGAAACGATTGTTGATTGACTCCAAATGCTGAACACATCGACATAGGCACTTTATGCAATAGCAGCCGTGTGGCGATAGAGCTAGAATATTTTCAGCCGAATCGAGAAGAGGACTTAGCCACAATATCAAGAAATTGGCAGAAAACTTTCAATGAACCTGAAAGTATTATTGGAAACTAATGGAGATTTAGGCAAATTGCTGAAATCACCGTGATTAGCACTTTGCCGCCATATCAATTGAGTTGCGAAAAATCTTCAATGTCAATGCCAGAAACATTGGAAGCTCAAGTGCATTTACTCAAAATGCTTAACTGAAGTGGCCAGGCGCTTGGCCGTAAAATGACATTTCTTGGCGAAACATCTCGAATGGCATAACGAGAAAGATTGGAAACGATTGTTGATTGCCTCTAAATGCTTAACGCTTCGACATAGACGCATTGCTGCAATAGCAGCTGTTTGGCGATACAGCTCAATTACTTTGAGCGGAATCGAGATGAGGACTTCGCCACAATATCAATAAGTTGGCAGAAAACTTTCAATGAATCTGAAAATATCATTGGAAACTAATGTAGATTTAGGCAAATTGCTGAACTCACCGAGATTAGCACTTTGCCACCATATCAATTGAGTGGCGAAAAATCTTCAATGACGATACGAGAAACATTGGAAGCGAAAGTGCATTTACGCAAAATGGGTAGGCGTTTGGCCGTAATATGACATTTATTGGCGAAACATCTCGAATGGCATGGAGTGAAAGATTGGAAACGATTGTTGATTGACTCCAAATGCTTAGCACAAAGACATTGGTAGGCACTTTGCTACAATAGCAGCAGTGTGGCGATATAGCTTAATTACGTTCAGCGGAATCGAGATGAGGACTTCGCCACAATATCAATAACTTGGCAGAAAACTTTCAATGAACCTGAAAGTATCATTGGAAACTAATGCAGATTTAGGCAAATTGCTGAACTCACCGTAATTAGCACTTTGCCGCCATATCAATTGAGTTGCGAAAAATCTTCAATGTCAATGCCAGAAACATTGGAAGCTCAAGTGCATTTACTCAAAATGCTTAACTCAAGTGGCCAGGCGCTTGGCCGTAAAATGACATTTCTTGGCGAAACATCTCGAATGGCATAACGAGAAAGATTGGAAACGATTGTTGATTGCCTCTAAATGCTTAACGCTTCGACATAGACGCATTGCTGCAATAGCAGCTGTTTGGCGATACAGCTCAATTACTTTGAGCGGAATCGAGATGAGGACTTCGCCACAATATCAATAAGTTGGCAGAAAACTTTCAATGAATCTGAAAATATCATTGGAAACTAATGTAGATTTAGGCAAATTGCTGAACTCACCGAGATTAGCACTTTGCCACCATATCAATTGAGTGGCGAAAAATCTTCAATGACTAGACGAGAAACATTGGAAGCGAAAGTGCATTTACTCAAAATGCTTAACTCAAGTGGGTAGGCGCTTGGCCGCAATATGACATTTATTGGCGAAACATCTCGAATGGCATGGAGTGAAAGATTGGAAACGATTGTTGATTGACTCCAAATGCTTAGCACAAAGTCTTTGTGCTAAGCATTTGGAGTCAATCAACAATCGTAGGCACTTTGCTGCAATAGCAGCAGTGTGGCGATATAGCTTAATTACGTTCAGCGGAATCGAGATGAGGACTTCGCCACAATATCAATAACTTGGCAGAAAACTTTCAATGAACCTGAAAATATCATTGGAAACTAATGTAGATTTAGGCAAATTGCTGAACTCAGCGAGATTAGCACTTTGCCGCCAAAACAATTGAGTTGCGAAAAATCTTCAATGTCAATGCCAGAAACATTGGAAACTAAAGTGCATTTACTCAAAATGCTTAACTCAACTGGCTAGGCGTTTGGCCGTAATATGACATTTCTTGGCGAAACATCTCGAATGGCATAACGAGAAAGATTGGAAACGATTGTTGATTGCCTCTAAATGCTTAACGCTTCGACATAGACGCATTGCTGCAATAGCAGCAGTGTGACGATAAAGCTCAATTACTTTGAGCGGAATCGAGAAGAGGACTTAGCCACAATATCAAGAAATTGGCAGAAAACTTTCAATGATCCTGAAAATATCATTGGAAACTAATGTAGATTTAGGTAAATTGCTGAACTCGCCGAGATTAGCACTTTGCCACCATATCAATTGAGTGGCGAAAAATCTTCAATGACAATACCAGAAACATTGGAAGCTAAAGTGCATTTACTCAAAATGCTTAACTCAACTGGCTAGGCGTTTGGCCGTAATATGACATTCCTTGGCGAAACATCTCGAATGGCATAGAGAGAAACATTGGAAACGATTGTTGATTGACTCCAAATGCTGAACACATCGACATAGGCACTTTATGCAATAGCAGCCGTGTGGCGATAGAGCTAGAATATTTTCAGCCGAATCGAGAAGAGGACTTAGCCACAATATCAAGAAATTGGCAGAAAACTTTCAATGAACCTGAAAGTATTATTGGAAACTAATGGAGATTTAGGCAAATTGCTGAAATCACCGTGATTAGCACTTTGCCGCCATATCAATTGAGTTGCGAAAAATCTTCAATGTCAATGCCAGAAACATTGGAAGCTCAAGTGCATTTACTCAAAATGCTTAACTGAAGTGGCCAGGCGCTTGGCCGTAAAATGACATTTCTTGGCGAAACATCTCGAATGGCATAACGAGAGATTGGAAACGATTGTTGATTGCCTCTAAATGCTTAACGCTTCGACATAGACGCATTGCTGCAATAGCAGCTGTTTGGCGATACAGCTCAATTACTTTGAGCGGAATCGAGATGAGGACTTCGCCACAATATCAATAAGTTGGCAGAAAACTTTCAATGAATCTGAAAATATCATTGGAAACTAATGTAAATTTAGGCAAATTGCTGAACTCACCGAGATTAGCACTTTGCCACCATATCAATTGAGTGGCGAAAAATCTTCAATGACGATACGAGAAACATTGGAAGCGAAAGTGCATTTACGCAAAATGCTTAACTCAACTGGGTAGGCGTTTGGCCGTAATATGACATTTATTGGCGAAACATCTCGAATGGCATGGAGTGAAAGATTGGAAACGATTGTTGATTGACTCCAAATGCTTAGCACAAAGACATTGGTAGGCACTTTGCTACAATAGCAGCAGTGTGGCGATATAGCTTAATTACGTTCAGCGGAATCGAGATGAGGACTTCGCCACAATATCAATAACTTGGCAGAAAACTTTCAATGAACCTGAAAGTATCATTGGAAACTAATGCAGATTTAGGCAAATTGCTGAACTCACCGTGATTAGCACTTTGCCGCCATATCAATTGAGTTGCGAAAAATCTTCAATGTCAATGCCAGAAACATTGGAAGCTCAAGTGCATTTACTCAAAATGCTTAACTCAAGTGGCCAGGCGCTTGGCCGTAAAATGACATTTCTTGGCGAAACATCTCGAATGGCATAACGAGAAAGATTGGAAACGATTGTTGATTGCCTCTAAATGCTTAACGCTTCGACATAGACGCATTGCTGCAATAGCAGCTGTTTGGCGATACAGCTCAATTACTTTGAGCGGAATCGAGATGAGGACTTCGCCACAATATCAATAAGTTGGCAGAAAACTTTCAATGAATCTGAAAATATCATTGGAAACTAATGTAGATTTAGGCAAATTGCTGAACTCACCGAGATTAGCACTTTGCCACCATATCAATTGAGTGGCGAAAAATCTTCAATGACGATACGAGAAACATTGGAAGCGAAAGTGCATTTACTCAAAATGCTTAACTCAACTGGGTAGGCGCTTGGCCGCAATATGACATTTATTGGCGAAACATCTCGAATGGCATGGAGTGAAAGATTGGAAACGATTGTTGATTGACTCCAAATGCTTAGCACAAAGACATTGGTAGGCACTTTGCTACAATAGCAGCAGTGTGGCGATATAGCTTAATTACGTTCAGCGGAATCGAGATGAGGACTTCGCCACAATATCAATAACTTGGCAGATAACTTTCAATGAACCTGAAAATATCATTGGAAACTAATGTAGATTTAGGCAAATTGCTGAACTCACCGTGATTAGCACTTTGCCGCCATATCAATTGAGTTGCGAAAAATCTTCAATGTCAATGCCAGAAACATTGGAAACTAAAGTGCATTTACTCAAAATGCTTAACTCAAGTGGCCAGGCGCTTGGCCGTAAAATGACATTTCTTGCCGAAACATCTCGAATGGCATAACGAGAAAGATTGGAAACGATTGTTGATTGCCTCTAAATGCTTAACGCTTCGACATAGACGCATTGCTGCAATAGCAGCTGTTTGGCGATACAGCTCAATTACTTTGAGCGGAATCGAGATGAGGACTTCGCCACAATATCAATAAGTTGGCAGAAAACTTTCAATGAATCTGAAAATATCATTGGAAACTAATGTAGATTTAGGCAAATTGCTGAACTCACCGAGATTAGCACTTTGCCACCATATCAATTGAGTGGCGAATAATCTTCAATGACGATACGAGAAACATTGGAAGCGAAAGTGCATTTACTCAAAATGCTTAACTCAACTGGGTAGGCGCTTGGCCGCAATATGACATTTATTGGCGAAACATCTCGAATGGCATGGAGTGAAAGATTGGAAACGATTGTTGATTGACTCCAAATGCTTAGCACAAAGACATTGGTAGGCACTTTGCTACAATAGCAGCAGTGTGGCGATATAGCTTAATTACGTTCAGCGGAATCGAGATGAGGACTTCGCCACAATATCAATAACTTGGCAGAAAACTTTCAATGAACCTGAAAGTATCATTGGAAACTAATGCAGATTTAGGCAAATTGCTGAACTCATCGTGATTAGCACTTTGCCGCCATATCAATTGAGTTGCGAAAAATCTTCAATGTCAATGCCAGAAACATTGGAAGCTCAAGTGCATTTACTCAAAATGCTTAACTCAAGTGGCCAGGCGCTTGGCCGTAAAATGACATTTCTTGGCGAAACATCTCGAATGGCATAACGAGAAAGATTGGAAACGATTGTTGATTGCCTCTAAATGCTTAACGCTTCGACATAGACGCATTGCTGCAATAGCAGCTGTTTGGCGATACAGCTCAATTACTTTGAGCGGAATCGAGATGAGGACTTCGCCACAATATCAATAAGTTGGCAGAAAACTTTCAATGAATCTGAAAATATCATTGGAAACTAATGTAGATTTAGGCAAATTGCTGAACTCACCGAGATTAGCACTTTGCCACCATATCAATTGAGTGGCGAAAAATCTTCAATGACGATACGAGAAACATTGGAAGCGAAAGTGCATTTACTCAAAATGCTTAACTCAACTGGCTAGAGGCGTTTGGCAGTAATATGACATTTCTTGGCGAAACATCTCGAATGGCATAACGAGAAAGATTGGAAACGATTGTTGATTGCCTCTAAATGCTTAACGCTTCGACATAGACGCATTGCTGCAATAGCAGCTGTTTGGCGATACAGCTCAAATACTTTGAGCGGAATCGAGATGAGGACTTCGCCACAATATCAATAAGTTGGCAGAAAACTTTCAATGAATCTGAAAATATCATTGGAAACTAATGTAGATTTAGGCAAATTGCTGAACTCACCGAGATTAGCACTTTGCCACTATATGAATTGAGTGGCGAAAAATCTTCAATGACGATACGAGAAACATTGGAAGCGAAAGTGCATTTACTCAAAATGCTTAACTCAACTGCGTAGGTGCGTGGCAGCTATATGACAATTCTTGGCGAAACATCACGAATGGCATGGAGTAAAAGATTGGAAACGATTGTTGATTGACTCCAAATGCTTAGCAGAAAGACATAGGTAGGCACTTTGCTGCAATAGCAGCAGTGTGACGATAAAGCTCAATTACTTTGAGCGGAATCGAGATGAGGACTTCGCCACAATATTAATAAGTTGGCAGAAAACTTTCAATGAATCTGAAAATATCATTGGAAACTAATGTAGATTTAGGCAAATTGCTGAACTCACCGAGATTAGCACTTTGCCACCATATCAATTGAGTGGCGAAAAATCTTCAATGTCAATGCCAGAAACATTGGAAGCTCAAGTGCATTTACTCAAAATGCTTAACTCAAGTGGCCAGGCGCTTGGCCGTAAAATGACATTTCTTGGCGAAACATCTCGACTGGCATAACGAGAAAGATTGGAACCGATTGTTGATTGCCTCTAAATGCTTAACGCTTCGACATAGACGCATTGCTGCAATAGCAGCTGTTTGGCGATACAGCTCAATTCCTTTGAGCGGAATCGAGATGAGGACTTCGCCACAATATCAATAAGTTGGCAGAAAACTTTCAATGAATCTGAAAATATCATTGGAAACTAATGTAGATTTAGGCAAATTGCTGAACTCACCGAGATTAGCACTTTGCCACCATATCAATTGAGTGGCGAAAAATCTTCAATGACGATACGAGAAACATTGGAAGCGAAAGTGCATTTACTCAAAATGCTTAACTCAAGTGGGTAGGCGCTTGGCAGCAATATGACATTTATTGCCGAAACATCTCGAATGGCATGGAGTGAAAGATTGGAAACGATTGTTGATTGACTCCAAATGCTTAGCACGAAGACATTGGTAGGCACTTTGCTGCAATAGCAGCAGTGTGGCGATATAGCTTAATTACGTTCAGCGGAATCGAGATGAGGACTTCGCCACAATATCAATAACTTGGCAGAAAACTTTCAATGAACCTGAAAATATCATTGGAAACTAATGTAGATTTAGGCAAATTGCTGAACTCAGCGAGATTAGCACTTTGCCGCCAAAAGAATTGAGTTGCGAAAAATCTTCAATGTCAATGCCAGAAACATTGGAAACTAAAGTGTTTTTACTCAAAATGCTTAACTCAACTGGCTAGAGGCGTTTGGCAGTAATATGACATTTCTTGGCGAAACATCTCGAATGGCATAACGAGAAAGATTGGAAACGATTGTTGATTGCCTCTAAATGCTTAACGCTTCGACATAGACGCATTGCTGCAATAGCAGCTGTTTGGCGATACAGCTCAAATACTTTGAGCGGAATCGAGATGAGGACTTCGCCACAATATCAATAAGTTGGCAGAAAACTTTCAATGAATCTGAAAATATCATTGGAAACTAATGTAGATTTAGGCAAATTGCTGAACTCACCGAGATTAGCACTTTGCCACTATATGAATTGAGTGGCGAAAAATCTTCAATGACGATACGAGAAACATTGGAAGCGAAAGTGCATTTACTCAAAATGCTTAACTCAACTGCGTAGGTGCGTGGCAGCTATATGACAATTCTTGGCGAAACATCACGAATGGCATGGAGTAAAAGATTGGAAACGATTGTTGATTGACTCCAAATGCTTAGCAGAAAGACATAGGTAGGCACTTTGCTGCAATAGCAGCAGTGTGACGATAAAGCTCAATTACTTTGAGCGGAATCGAGATGAGGACTTCGCCACAATATTAATAAGTTGGCAGAAAACTTTCAATGAATCTGAAAATATCATTGGAAACTAATGTAGATTTAGGCAAATTGCTGAACTCACCGAGATTAGCACTTTGCCACCATATCAATTGAGTGGCGAAAAATCTTCAATGTCAATGCCAGAAACATTGGAAGCTCAAGTGCATTTACTCAAAATGCTTAACTCAAGTGGCCAGGCGCTTGGCCGTAAAATGACATTTCTTGGCGAAACATCTCGACTGGCATAACGAGAAAGATTGGAACCGATTGTTGATTGCCTCTAAATGCTTAACGCTTCGACATAGACGCATTGCTGCAATAGCAGCTGTTTGGCGATACAGCTCAATTCCTTTGAGCGGAATCGAGATGAGGACTTCGCCACAATATCAATAAGTTGGCAGAAAACTTTCAATGAATCTGAAAATATCATTGGAAACTAATGTAGATTTAGGCAAATTGCTGAACTCACCGAGATTAGCACTTTGCCACCATATCAATTGAGTGGCGAAAAATCTTCAATGACGATACGAGAAACATTGGAAGCGAAAGTGCATTTACTCAAAATGCTTAACTCAAGTGGGTAGGCGCTTGGCAGCAATATGACATTTATTGCCGAAACATCTCGAATGGCATGGAGTGAAAGATTGGAAACGATTGTTGATTGACTCCAAATGCTTAGCACAAAGACTTTGGTAGGCACTTTGCTGCAATAGCAGCAGTGTGGCGATATAGCTTAATTACGTTCAGCGGAATCGAGATGAGGACTTCGCCACAATATCAATAACTTGGCAGAAAACTTTCAATGAACCTGAAAATATCATTGGAAACTAATGTAGATTTAGGCAAATTGCTGAACTCACCGAGATTAGCACTTTGCCACCATATCAATTGAGTGGCGAAAAATCTTCAATGACGATACGAGAAACATTGGAAGCGAAAGTGCATTTACTCAAAATGCTTAACTCAAGTGGGTAGGCGCTTGGCAGCAAAATGACATTTATTGGCGAAACATCTCGAATGGCATGGAGTGAAAGATTGGAAACGATTGTTGATTGACTCCAAATGCTTAGCACAAAGACATTGGTAGGCACTTTGCTGCAATAGCAGCAGTGTGGCGATATAGCTTAATTACGTTCAGCGGAATCGAGATGAGGACTTCGCCACAATATCAATAACTTGGCAGAAAACTTTCAATGAACCTGAAAATATCATTGGAAACTAATGTAGATTTAGGCAAATTGCTGAACTCAGCGAGATTAGCACTTTGCCGCCAAAACAATTGAGTTGCGAAAAATCTTCAATGTCAATGCCAGAAACATTGGAAACTAAAGTGCATTTACTCAAAATGCTTAACTCAACTGGCTAGGCGTTTGGCCGTAATATGACATTTCTTGGCGAAACATCTCGAATGGCATAACGAGAAAGATTGGAAACGATTGTTGATTGCCTCTAAATGCTTAACGCTTCGACATAGACGCATTGCTGCAATAGCAGCTGTTTGGCGATACAGCTCAATTACTTTGAGCGGAATCGAGATGAGGACTTCGCCACAATATCAATAAGTTGGCAGAAAACTTTCAATGAACCTGAAAATATCATTGGAAACTAATGTAGATTTAGGCAAATTGCTGAACTCACCGAGATTAGCACTTTGCCACCATATGAATTGAGTGGCGAAAAATCTTCAATGACGATACGAGAAACATTGGAAGCGAAAGTGCATTTACTCAAAATGCTTAACTCAAATGGGTAGGCGCTTGGCCGTAATATGACATTTCTTGGCGAAACATCTCGAATGGCATAGCGAGAAAGATTGGAAACGATTGTTGATTGCCTCTAAATGCCTAACGCTTCGACATAGACGCATTGCTGCAATAGCAGCTGTTTGGCGATACAGCTCAATTACTTTGAGCGGAATCGAGATCTGGACTTCGCCACAACATCAAGAACTTGGCAGAAAACTTTCAATGAACCTGAAAATATCATTGGACACTAATGTAGATTTAGACACATTGCTGAACTCAGCGAGATTAGCACTTTGCCGGCATATTAATTGAGTGGCGAAAAATCTTCAATGACAATACCAGAAACATTGGAAGCGAAAGTGCATTTACTCACAATGCTTAACTCAACTGCGTAGGTGCGTGGCAGCTATATGACATTTATTGGCGAAACATCTCGAATGGCATGGAGTGAAAGATTGGAAACGATTGTTGATTGACTCCAAATGCTTAGCACATAGACTTTGGTAGGCACTTTGCTGCAATAGCAGCAGTGTGGCGATATAGCTTAATTACGTTCAGCGGAATCGAGATGAGGACTTCGCCACAATATCAATAACTTGGCAGAAAACATTCAATGAACCTGAAAATATCATTGGAAACTAATGTAGATTTAGGCAAATTGCTGAACTCACCGAGATTAGCACTTTGCCACCATATCAATTGAGTGGCGAAAAATCTTCAATGACGATACGAGAAACATTGGAAGCGAAAGTGCATTTACTCAAAATGCTTAACTCAACTGGGTAGGCGCTTGGCCGCAATATGACATTTCTTGGCGAAACATCACGAATGGCATGGAGTGAAATATTGGAAACGATTGTTGATTGACTCCAAATGCTTAGCACAAAGACAGTGGTAGGCACTTTGCTGCAATAGCAGCAGTGTGGCGATATAGCTTAATTACGTTCAGCGGAATCGAGATGAGGACTTCGCCACAATATCAATAACTTGGCAGAAAACTTTCAATGAACCTGAAAATATCATTGGAAACTAATGTAGATTTAGGTAAATTGCTGAACTCGCCGAGATGAGCACTTTGCCACCATATCAATTGAGTGGCGAAAAATCTTCAATGACAATACCAGAAACATTGGAAGCTAAAGTGCATTTACTGAAAATGCTTAACTCAACTGAGTAGGCGCTTGGCCGCAATATGACATTTCTTGGCGAAACATCACGAATGGCATGGAGTAAAAGATTGGAAACGATTGTTGATTGACTCCAAATGCTTAGCAGAAAGACATAGGTAGGCACTTTGCTGCAATAGCAGCAGTGTGACGATAAAGCTCAATTACTTTGAGCGGAATCGAGATGAGGACTTCGCCACAATAGCAATAAGTTGGCAGAAAACTTTCAATGAATCTGAAAATATCATTGGAAACTAATGTAGATTTAGGCAAATTGCTGAACTCACCGAGATTAGCACTTTGCCACCATATCAATTGAGTGGCGAAAAATCTTCAATGACGATACGAGAAACATTGGAAGCGAAAGTGCATTTACTCAAAATGCTTAACTCAAGTGGGTAGGCGATTGGCCGTAATATGACATTTCTTGGCGAAACATCTCGAATGGCATGGAGTGAAAGATTGGAAACAATTGTTGATTGACTCCAAATGCTTAGCACAAAGACATTGGTAGGCACTTTGCTGCAATAGCAGCAGTGTGGCGATATGGCTTAATTACGTTCAGCGGAATCGAGATGAGGACTTCGCCACAATATCAATAACTTGGCAGAAAACTTTCAATGAACCTGAAAATATCATTGGAAACTAATGTAGATTTAGGCAAATTGCTGAACTCAGCGAGATTAGCACTTTGCCGCCAAAACAATTGAGTTGCGAAAAATCTTCAATGTCAATGCCAGAAACATTGGAAACTAAAGTGCATTTACTCAAAATGCTTAACTCAACTGGCTAGGCGTTTGGCCGTAATATGACATTTCTTGGCGAAACATCTCGAATGGCATAACGAGAAAGATTGGAAACGATTGTTGATTGCCTCTAAATGCTTAACGCTTCGACATAGACGCATTGCTGCAATAGCAGCTGTTTGGCGATACAGCTCAATTACTTTGAGCGGAATCGAGATGAGGACTTCGCCACAATATCAATAACTTGGCAGAAAACTTTCAATGAACCTGAAAATATCATTGGAAACTAATGTAGATTTAGGTAAATTGCTGAACTCGCCGAGATGAGCACTTTGCCACCATATCAATTGAGTGGCGAAAAATCTTCAATGACAATACCAGAAACATTGGAAGCTAAAGTGCATTTACTGAAAATGCTTAACTCAACTGAGTAGGCGCTTGGCCGCAATATGACATTTCTTGGCGAAACATCACGAATGGCATGGAGTAAAAGATTGGAAACGATTGTTGATTGACTCCAAATGCTTAGCAGAAAGACATAGGTAGGCACTTTGCTGCAATAGCAGCAGTGTGACGATAAAGCTCAATTACTTTGAGCGGAATCGAGATGAGGACTTCGCCACAATATCAATAAGTTGGCAGAAAACTTTCAATGAACCTGAAAATATCATTGGAAACTAATGTAGATTTAGGCAAATTGCTGAACTCAGCGAGATTAGCACTTTGCCGCCAAAACAATTGAGTTGCGAAAAATCTTCAATGTCAATGCCAGAAACATTGGAAACTAAAGTGCATTTACTCAAAGTGCCTAACTCAACTGGCTAGGCGTTTGACCGTAATATGACATTTCTTAGCGAAACATCTCGAATGGCATAACGAGAAAGATTGGAAACGATTGTTGATTGCCTCTAAATGCTTAACGCTTCGACATAGACGCATTGCTGCAATAGCAGCTGTTTGGCGATAAAGCTCAATTACATTGAGCGGAATCGAGATGAGGACTTCGCCACAATATCAATAACTTGGTAGAAAACTTTCAATGAACCTGAAAATATCATTGGAAACTAATGTAGATTTAGGTAAATTGCTGAACTCGCCGAGATTAGCACTTTGCCACCATATCAATTGAGTGGCGAAAAATCTTCAATGACAATACCAGAAACATTGGAAGCTAAAGTGCATTTACTGAAAATGCTTAACTCAACTGAGTAGGCGCTTGGCCGCAATATGACATTCCTTGGAGAAACATCTCGAATGGCATAGAGAGAAACATTGGAAACGATTGTTGATTGACTCCAAATGCTGAACACATCGACATAGGCACTTTATGCAATAGCAGCCGTGTGGCGATAGAGCTAGAATATTTTCAGCCGAATCGAGAAGAGGACTTAGCCACAATATCAAGAAATTGGCAGAAGACTTTCAATGAACCTGAAAGTATCATTGGAAACTAATGTAGATTTAGGCAAATTGCTGAACTCACCAAGATTAGCACTTTGCCGCCATATCAATTGAGTGGCGAAAAATCTTCAATGACAATACCAGAAACATTGGAAGCGAAAGTGCATTTACTCAAAATGCTTAACTCAACTGCGTAGGTGCGTGGCAGCAATATGACAATTCTTGGCGAAACATCACGAATGGCATGGAGTAAAAGATTGGAAACGATTGTTGATTGACTCCAAATGCTTAGCAGAAAGACATAGGTAGGCACTTTGCTGCAATAGCAGCAGTGTGACGATAAAGCTCAATTACTTTGAGCGGAATCGAGATGAGGACTTCGCCACAATATCAATAAGTTGGCAGAAAACTTTCAATGAATCTGAAAATTTCATTGGAAACTACTGTAGATTTAGGCAAATTGCTGAACTCACCGAGATTAGCACTTTGCCACCATATCAATTGAGTGGCGAAAAATCTTCAATGACGATACGAGAAACATTGGAAGCGAAAGTGCATTTACTCAAAATGCTTAACTCAACTGGGTAGGCGCTTGGCCGCAATATGACATTTCTTGGCGAAACATCTCGAATGGCATGGAGTGAAATATTGGAAACGATTGTTGATTGACTCCAAATGCTTAGCACAAAGACATTGGTAGGCACTTTGCTGCAATAGCAGCAGTGTGGCGATATAGCTTAATTACGTTCAGCGGAATCGAGATGAGGACTTCGCCACAATATCAATAACTTGGCAGAAAACTTTCAATGAACCTGTAAATATCATTGGAAACTAATGTAGATTTAGGCAAATTGCTGAACTCAGCGAGATTAGCACTTTGCCGCCAAAACAATTGAGTTGCGAAAAATCTTCAATGACAATACCAGAAAAATTGGAAACTAAAGTGCATTTACTCAAAATGCTTAACCCAACTGGCTAAGCGTTTGGCCGTAATATGACATTTCTTGGCGAAACATCTCGAATGGCATAGAGAGAAACATTGGAAACGATTGATGATTGATTCCAAATGCTGAACACATCGACATAGGCACTTTATGCAATAGCAGCCGTGTGGCGATAGAGCTAGAATATTTTCAGCCGAATCGAGAAGAGGACTTAGCCACAATATCAAGAAATTGGCAGAAAACTTTCAATGAACCTGAAAGTATCATTGGAAACTAATGTAGATTTAGGCAAATTGCTGAACTCACCGAGATTAGCACTTTGCCGCCAAAACAATTGAGTTGCGAAAAATCTTCAATGTCAATGCCAGAAACATTGGAAACTAAAGTGCATTTACTCAAAATGCTTAACTCAACTGGCTAGGCGTTTGGCCGTAATATGACATTTCTTGGCGAAACATCTCGAATGGCATAACGAGAAAGATTGGAAACGATTGTTGATTGCCTCTAAATGCTTAACGTTTCGACATAGACGCATTGCTGCAATAGCAGCTGTTTGGCGATAAAGCTCAATTACATTGAGCGGAATCGAGATGAAGACTTCGCCACAATATCAATAACTTGGCAGAAAACTTTCAATGAACCTGAAAATATCATTGGAAATTAATGTAAATTTAGGCAAATTGCTGAACTCACCGAGATTAGCACTTTGCCGCCATATCAATTGAGTGCCGAAAAATCTTCAATGACAATACCAGAAACATTGGAAGCGAAAGTGCATTTACTCAAAATGCTTAACTCAACTGCGTAGGTGCGTGGCAGCAATATGAAAATTCTTGGCGAAACATCACGAATGGCATGGAGTGAAAGATTGGAAACGATTGTTGATTGACTCCAAATGCTTAGCACAAAGACATTGGTAGGCACTTTGCTGCAATGGCAGCAGTGTGGCGATATAGCTTAATTACCTTGAGCGGATTCGAGATGAGGACTTCGCCACAATATCAATAACTTGGCAGAAAACTTTCAATGAACCTGAAAATATCATTGGAAACTAATGTAGATTTAGGCAAATTGCTGAACTCAGCGAGATTAGCACTTTGCCGCCAAAACAATTGAGTTGCGAAAAATCTTCAATGTCAATGCCAGAAACATTGGAAACTAAAGTGCATTTACTCAAAATGCTTAACTCAACTGGCTAGGCGTTTGGCCGCAATATGACATTCCTTGGAGAAACATCACGAATGGCATAGAGAGAAACATTGGAAACGATTGTTGATTGACTCCAAATGCTGAACACATCGACATAGGCACTTTATGCAATAGCAGCCGTGTGGCGATAGAGCTAGAATATTTTCAGCCGAATCGAGAAGAGGACTTAGCCTCAATATCAAGAAATTGGCAGAAGACTTTCAATGAACCTGAAAGTATCATTGGAAACTAATGTAGATTTAGGCAAATTGCTGAACTCACCAAGATTAGCACTTTGCCGCCATATCAATTGAGTGGCGAAAAATCTTCAATGACAATACCAGAAACATTGGAAGCGAAAGTGCATGTACTCAAAATGCTTAACTCAACTGCGTAGGTGCGTGGCAGCAATATGACAATTCTTGGCGAAACATCACGAATGGCATGGAGTAAAAGATTGGAAACGATTGTTGATTGACTCCAAATGCTTAGCAGAAAGACATAGGTAGGCACTTTGCTGCAATAGCAGCAGTGTGACGATAAAGCTCAATTACTTTGAGCGGAATCGAGATGAGGACTTCGCCACAATATCAATAACTTGGCAGAAAACTTTCAATGAACCTGTAAATATCATTGGAAACTAATGTAGATTTAGGCAAATTGCTGAACTCAGCGAGATTAGCACTTTGCCGCCAAAACAATTGAGTTGCGAAAAATCTTCAATGTCAATGCCAGAAAAATTGGAAACTAAAGTGCATTTACTCAAAATGCTTAACCCAACTGGCTATGCGTTTGGCCGTAATATGACATTTCTTGGCGAAACATCTCGAATGGCATAACGAGAAAGATTGGAAACGATTGTTGATTGCCTCTAAATGCTTAACGCTTCGACATAGACGCATTGCTGCAATAGCAGCTGTTTGGCGATAAAGCTCAATTACATTGAGCGGAATCGAGATGAGGACTTCGCCACAATATCAATAACTTGGCAGAAAACTTTCAATGAACCTGAAAATATCATTGGAAACTAATGTAGATTTAGGTAAATTGCTGAACTCGCCGAGATTAGCACTTTGCCACCATATCAATTGAGTGGCGAACAATCTTCAATGACAATACCAGAAACATTGGAAGCGAAAGTGCATTTACTGAAAATGCTTAACTCAACTGAGTAGGCGCTTGGCCGCAATATGACATTCCTTGGCGAAACATCTCGAATGGCATAGAGAGAAACATTGGAAACGATTGATGATTGATTCCAAATGCTGAACACATCGACATAGGCACTTTATGCAATAGCAGCCGTGTGGCGATAGAGCTAGAATATTTTCAGCCGAATCGAGAAGAGGACTTAGCCACAATATCAAGAAATTGGCAGAAGACTTTCAATGAACCTGAAAGTATCATTGGAAACTAATGTAGATTTAGGCAAATTGCTGAACTCAGCGAGATTAGCACTTTGCCCAAAAACAATTGAGTTGCGAAAAATCTTCAATGTCAATGCCAGAAACATTGGAAACTAAAGTGCATTTACTCAAAATGCTTAACTCAACTGGCTAGGCGTTTGGCCGTAATATGACATTTCTTGGCGAAACATCTCGAATGGCATAACGAGAAAGATTGGAAACGATTGTTGATTGCCTCTAAATGCTTAACGCTTCGACATAGACGCATTGCTGCAATAGCAGCTGTTTGGCGATAAAGCTCAATTACATTGAGCGGAATCGAGATGAAGACTTCGCCACAATATCAATAACTTGGCAGAAAACTTTCAATGAACCTGAAAATATCATTGGAAATTAATGTAAATTTAGGCAAATTGCTGAACTCACCGAGATTAGCACTTTGCCGCCATATCAATTGAGTGCCGAAAAATCTTCAATGACAATACCAGAAACATTGGAAGCGAAAGTGCATTTACTCAAAATGCTTAACTCAACTGCGTAGGTGCGTGGCAGCAATATGAAAATTCTTGGCGAAACATCACGAATGGCATGGAGTGAAAGATTGGAAACGATTGTTGATTGACTCCAAATGCTTAGCACAAAGTCATTGGTAGGCACTTTGCTGCAATGGCAGCAGTGTGGCGATATAGCTTAATTACATTGAGCGGATTCGAGATGAGGACTTCGCCACAATATCAATAACTTGGCAGAAAACTTTCAATGAACCTGAAAATATCATTGGAAACTAATGTAGATTTAGGCAAATTGCTGAACTCAGGGAGATTAGCACTTTGCCGCCAAAACAATTGAGTTGCGAAAAATCTTCAATGTCAATGCCAGAAACATTGGAAACTAAAGTGCATTTACTCAAAATGCTTAACTCAACTGGCTAGGCGTTTGGCCGTAATATGACATTTCTTGGCGAAACATCTCGAATGGCATAACGAGAAAGATTGGAAACGATTGTTGATTGCCTCTAAATGCTTAACGCTTCGACATAGACGCATTGCTGCAATAGCAGCTGTTTGGCGATAAAGCTCAATTACTTTGAGCGGAATCGAGATGAGGACTTCGCCACAATATCAATAACTTGGCAGAAAACTTTCAATGAACCTGAAAATATCATTGGAAACTAATGTAGATTTAGGCAAATTGCTGAACTCAGCGAGATTAGCACTTTGCCGCCAAAACAATTGAGTTGCGAAAAATCTTCAATGTCAATGCCAGAAACATTGGAAGCGAAAGTGCATTTACTCAAAATGCTTAACTCAAGTGGGAAGGCGCTTGGCCGTAATATGACATTTCTTGGCGAAACATCTCGAATGGCATAGCGAGAAAGATTGGAAACGATTGTTGATTGCCTCTCAATGCTTAACGCTTCGACATAGACGCATTGCTGCAATAGCAGCTGTTTGGCGATACAGCTCAATTACTTTGAGCGGAATCGAGATCTGGACTTCGCCACAACATCAAGAACTTGGCAGAAAACTTTCAATGAACCTGAAAATATCATTGGACACTAATGTAGATTTAGACACATTGCTGACCTCAGCAAGATTAGCACTTTGCCGGCATATTAATTGAGTGGCGAAAAATCTTCAATGACAATACCAGAAACATTGGAAGCGAAAGTGCATTTACTCAAAATGCTTAACTCAACTGCGTAGGTGCGTGGCAGCTATATGACAATTCTTGGCGAAACATCACGAATGGCATGGAGTAAAAGATTGGAAACGATTGTTGATTGACTCCAAATACTTAGCAGAAAGACATAGGTAGGCACTTTGCTGCAATAGCAGCAGTGTGACGATAAAGCTCAATTACTTTGAGCGGAATCGAGATGAGGACTTCGCCACAATATCAATAAGTTGGCAGAAAACTTTCAATGAATCTGAAAATATCATTGGAAACTAATGTAGATTTAGGCAAATTGCTGAACTCACCGAGATTAGCACTTTGCCACCATATCAATTGAGTGGCGAAAAATCTTCAATGACGATAAAAGAAACATTGGAAGCGAAAGTGCATTTACTCAAAATGCTTAACTCAAGTGGGTAGGCGATTGGCCGTAATATGACATTTCTTGGCGAAACATCTCGAATGGCATGGAGTGAAAGATTGGAAACAATTGTTGATTGACTCCAAATGCTTAGCACAAAGACATTGGTAGGCACTTTGCTGCAATAGCAGCAGTGTGGCGATATAGCTTAATTACGTTCAGCGGAATCGAGATGAGGACTTCGCCACAATATCAATAACTTGGCAGAAAACTTTCAATGAACCTGAAAATATCATTGGAAACTAATGTAGATTTAGGCAAATTGCTGAACTCAGCGAGATTAGCACTTTGCCGCCAAAACAATTGAGTTGCGAAAAATCTTCAATGTCAATGCCAGAAACATTGGAAACTAAAGTGCATTTACTCAAAATGCTGAACTCAACTGGCTAGGCGTTTGGCCGTAATATGACATTTCTTGGCGAAACATCTCGAATGGCATAACGAGAAAGATTGGAAACGATTGTTGATTGCCTCTAAATGCTTAACGCTTCGACATAGACGCATTGCTGCAATAGCAGCTGTTTGGCGATAAAGCTCAATTCCATTGAGAGGAATCGAGATGAGGACTTCGCCACAATATCAATAAGTTGGCAGAAAACTTTCAATGAATCTGAAAATATCATTGGAAACTAATGTGGATTTAGGCAAATTGCTGAGCTCACCGAGATTAGCACTTTGCCACCATATGAATTGAGTGGCGAAAAATCTTCAATGACGATACGAGAAACATTGGAAGCGAAAGTGCATTTACTCAAAATGCTTAACTCAAGTGGGTAGGCGCTTGGCCGTAATATGACATTTCTTGGCGAAACATCTCGAATGGCATAACGAGAAAGATTGGAAACGTTTGTTGATTGACTCCAATTGCTTAACACATCGACATTGGCACTTTATGCAATAGCAGCCGTTTGGCGATAGAGCTGGAGTATTTTCAGCGGGATCGAGATGAGGAGTTCGCCACAATATCAAGAACTTGGCAGAAATCTTGCAATGAACCTGAGAATGTCATTGGAAACTAATGTAGATTTAGGGAAATTGCTGAACTCACCGAGATTACCACTTTGCCGCCATATCAATTGAGTGGCGAAAAATCTTCAATGACAATACCAGAAACATTGGAAGCGAAAGTGCATTTACTCAAAATGCTTAACACAACTGCGTCGGGGCGTGGCAGCAATATGACATTTCTTGGCGAAACATCACGAATGGCATGGAGTAAAAGATTGGAAACGATTGTTGATTGACTCCAAATGCATAGCAGAAAGACATAGGTAGGCACTTTGCTGCAATAGCAGCAGTGTGACGATAAAGCTCAATTACCTTGAGCGGAATCGAGATGAGGACTTCGCCACAATATCAATAAGTTGGCAGAAAACTTTCAATGAATCTGAAAATATCATTGGAAACTAATGTAGATTTAGGCAAATTGCTTACTCAAGTGGGTAGGCGCTTGGCCGCAATATGACATTTCTTGGCGAAACATCTCGAATGGCATGGAGTGAAAGATTGGAAACG
>NW_027593040.1:0-39939 GCF_964213995.1 Mustelus asterias
CCCCTCTCTCTCTCTCTCGCTACCCCCCCTCTCTCTCGCTACCCCCCTCTCTCTCTCTCTCGTTACCCCCCCTCTCTCTCTCGCTACCCCCCCCCTCTCTCTCTCTCTCTCTCTCGCTCCCCCGCCTCTCTCTCTCGCTACCCCCCCTCTCTCTCTCTCTCGCTCCCCCCCTCTCTCTCTCCCACTACGCCCCCTCTCTCTCTCTCTCTCGCTACCCCCCTCTCTCTCTCTCTCTCTCGCTAGCCCCCCTCTCTCTCTCTCTCTCGCTATCCCCCCTCTCTCTCTCTCTCTCGCTACCCCCCCTCTCTCTCTCTCTCTCGCTACCCCCCTCTCTCTCTCTCGCTACCCCCCTCTCTCTCTCTCGCTAGCCCCCCTCTCTCTCTCTCTCGCTACCCCCCTCTCTCTCTCTCCCACACTCCCCCCTCTCTCACTCTCATGCTCCCCCCTCTCTCTCTCTCTCTCGCTCCCCCCTCTCTCTCTCATGCTCCCCCTCTCTCTCTCTCTCATGCTCCCACTCTCTCTCTCTCACGCTCCCCTCTCTCTCTCTCACGCTCCCCCCTCTCTCTCTCACGCTCCCCCCTCTCTCTCTCCCGCTCCCCCCTCTCTCTCTCCCGCTCCCCCCTCTCTCTCTCCCGCTCCCCCCTCTCTCTCTCCCGCTCCCCCCTCTCTCTCTCCCGCTCCCCCCTCTCTCTCTCCCGCTCCCCCCTCTCTCTCTCCCGCTCCCCCCTCTCTCTCTCCCGCTCCCCCCTCTCTCTCTCCCGCTCCCCCCTCTCTCTCTCCCGCTCCCCCCTCTCTCTCTCCCGCTCCCCCCTCTCTCTCTCCCGCTCCCCCCTCTCTCTCTCTCCCGCTCCCCCCTCTCTCTCTCTCCCGCTCCCCCCTCTCTCTCTCTCCCGCTCCCCCCTCTCTCTCTCCCGCTCCCCCCTCTCTCTCTCCCGCTCCCCCCTCTCTCTCTCCCGCTCCCCCCTCTCTCTCTCCCGCTCCCCCCTCTCTCTCTCCCGCTCCCCCCTCTCTCTCTCCCGCTCCCCCCTCTCTCTCTCCCGCTCCCCCCCTCTCTCTCCCGCTCCCCCTCTCCCGCCCCCCTCTCTCTCTCCCGCTCCCCCCTCTCTCTCTCCCGCTCCCCCCTCTCTCTCTCCCGCTCCCCCCTCTCTCTCTCCCGCTCCCCGCTCTCTCTCTCCCGCTCCCCGCTCTCTCTCTCCCGCTCCCCCCTCTCGCTCTCCCGCTCCCCCCTCTCGCTCTCCCGCTCCCCCCTCTCGCTCTCCCGCTCCCCCCTCTCGCTCTCCCGCTCCCCCCTCTCGCTCTCCCGCTCCCCCCTCTCGCTCTCCCGCTCCCCCCTCTCGCTCTCCCGCTCCCCCCTCTCGCTCTCCCGCTCCCCCCTCTCGCTCTCCCGCTCCCCCCTCTCGCTCTCCCGCTCCCCCCTCTCGCTCTCCCGCTCCCCCCTCTCGCTCTCCCGCTCCCCCCTCTCGCTCTCCCGCTCCCCCCTCTCGCTCTCCCGCTCCCCCCTCTCGCTCTCCCGCTCCCCCCTCTCGCTCTCCCGCTCCCCCTCTCGCTCTCCCGCTCCCCCCTCTCGCTCTCCCGCTCCCCCCTCTCGCTCTCCCGCTCCCCCCTCTCGCTCTCCCGCTCCCCCCTCTCGCTCTCCCGCTCCCCCCTCTCGCTCTCCCGCTCCCCCCTCTCGCTCTCCCGCTCCCCCCTCTCGCTCTCCCGCTCCCCCCTCTCGCTCTCCCGCTCCCCCCTCTCGCTCTCCCGCTCCCCCCTCTCGCTCTCCCGCTCCCCCCTCTCGCTCTCCCGCTCCCCCCTCTCGCTCTCCCGCTCCCCCTCTCGCTCTCCCGCTCCCCCCTCTCGCTCTCCCGCTCCCCCCTCTCGCTCTCCCGCTCCCCCCTCTCGCTCTCCCGCTCCCCCTCTCGCTCTCCCGCTCCCCCCTCTCGCTCTCCCGCTCCCCCCTCTCGCTCTCCCGCTCCCCCCTCTCGCTCTCCCGCTCCCCCCTCTCGCTCTCCCGCTCCCCCCTCTCGCTCTCCCGCTCCCCCCTCTCGCTCTCCCGCTCCCCCCTCTCGCTCTCCCGCTCCCCCCTCTCGCTCTCCCGCTCCCCCCTCTCGCTCTCCCGCTCCCCCCTCTCGCTCTCCCGCTCCCCCCTCTCGCTCTCCCGCTCCCCCCTCTCGCTCTCTCTCGCTACCTCCCTCTCTCTCTCTCTCTCGCTACCCCCCTCTCTCTCTCTCGCTACGCCCCCTCTCTCTCTCTCGCTACGCCCCCTCTCTCTCTCTCGCTACGCCCCCTCTCTCTCTCTCGCTACCCCCCTCTCTCTCTCGTTACCCCCTCTCTCTCTCGCTACCCCCCTCTCTCTCTCTCTCTCTCGCTACCCCCCTCTCTCTCTCTCTCGCTACCCCCCCTCTCTCTCGCTACCCCCCTCTCTCTCTCTCTCGTTACCCCCCCTCTCTCTCTCGCTACCCCCCTCTCTCTCTCTCTCTCTCTCGCTCCCCCGCCTCTCTCTCTCGCTACCCCCCCTCTCTCTCTCTCTCGCTCCCCCCCTCTCTCTCTCCCACTACGCCCCCTCTCTCTCTCTCTCTCGCTACCCCCCTCTCTCTCTCTCTCTCTCGCTAGCCCCCCTCTCTCTCTCTCTCTCGCTATCCCCCCTCTCTCTCTCTCTCTCTCGCTACCCCCCCTCTCTCTCTCTCTCTCGCTACCCCCCTCTCTCTCTCTCGCTACCCCCCTCTCTCTCTCTCGCTAGCCCCCCTCTCTCTCTCTCTCTCGCTACCCCCCCTCTCTCTCTCTCCCACACTCCCCCCTCTCTCACTCTCATGCTCCCCCCTCTCTCTCTCTCTCTCGCTCCCCCCTCTCTCTCTCATGCTCCCCCTCTCTCTCTCTCTCATGCTCCCCCTCTCTCTCTCTCACGCTCCCCTCTCTCTCTCTCACGCTCCCCCCTCTCTCTCTCACGCTCCCCCCTCTCTCTCTCCCGCTCCCCCCTCTCTCTCTCCCGCTCCCCCCTCTCTCTCTCCCGCTCCCCCCTCTCTCTCTCCCGCTCCCCCCTCTCTCTCTCCCGCTCCCCCTTCTCTCTCTCCCGCTCCCCCTTCTCTCTCTCCCGCTCCCCCTTCTCTCTCTCCCGCTCCCCCTTCTCTCTCTCCCGCTCCCCCTTCTCTCTCTCCCGCTCCCCCTTCTCTCTCTCCCGCTCCCCCTCTCTCTCTCCCGCTCCCCCCTCTCTCTCTCCCGCTCCCCCCTCTCTCTCTCCCGCTCCCCCCTCTCTCTCTCCCGCTCCCCCCTCTCTCTCTCCCGCTCCCCCCTCTCTCTCTCCCGCTCCCCCCTCTCTCTCTCCCGCTCCCCCCTCTCTCTCTCCCGCTCCCCCTCTCTCTCTCCCCGCTCCCCCCTCTCTCTCTCCCGCTCCCCCCTCTCTCTCTCCCGCTCCCCCCTCTCTCTCTCCCGCTCCCCCCTCTCTCTCTCCCGCTCCCCCCTCTCTCTCTCCCGCTCCCCCCTCTCTCTCTCCCGCTCCCCCCTCTCTCTCTCCCGCTCCCCCCTCTCTCTCTCTCCCGCTCCCCCCTCTCTCTCTCTCCCGCTCCCCCCTCTCTCTCTCTCCCGCTCCCCCCTCTCTCTCTCCCGCTCCCCCCTCTCTCTCTCCCGCTCCCCCCTCTCTCTCTCCCGCTCCCCCCTCTCTCTCTCCCGCTCCCCCCTCACTCTCTCCCGCTCCCCCCTCTCTCTCTCCCGCTCCCCCCCCCTCTCTCTCCCGCTCCCCCCTCTCTCTCTCCCCCGCCCCCCCTCTCTCTCCCCCCCTCTCCCGCTCCCCCCTCTCTCTCTCCCGCTCCCCGCTCTCTCTCTCCCGCTCCCCGCTCTCTCTCTCCCGCTCCCCCCTCTCGCTCTCCCGCTCCCCCCTCTCGCTCTCCCGCTCCCCCCTCTCGCTCTCCCGCTCCCCCCTCTCGCTCTCCCGCTCCCCCCTCTCGCTCTCCCGCTCCCCCCTCTCGCTCTCCCGCTCCCCCCTCTCGCTCTCCCGCTCCCCCCTCTCGCTCTCCCGCTCCCCCCTCTCGCTCTCCCGCTCCCCCCTCTCGCTCTCCCGCTCCCCCCTCTCGCTCTCCCGCTCCCCCCTCTCGCTCTCCCGCTCCCCCCTCTCGCTCTCCCGCTCCCCCCTCTCGCTCTCCCGCTCCCCCCTCTCGCTCTCCCGCTCCCCCCTCTCGCTCTCCCGCTCCCCCCTCTCGCTCTCCCGCTCCCCCCTCTCGCTCTCCCGCTCCCCCCTCTCGCTCTCCCGCTCCCCCCTCTCGCTCTCCCGCTCCCCCCTCTCGCTCTCCCGCTCCCCCCTCTCGCTCTCCCGCTCCCCCCTCTCGCTCTCCCGCTCCCCCCTCTCGCTCTCCCGCTCCCCCCTCTCGCTCTCCCGCTCCCCCCTCTCGCTCTCCCGCTCCCCCCTCTCGCTCTCCCGCTCCCCCCTCTCGCTCTCCCGCTCCCCCCTCTCGCTCTCCCGCTCCCCCCTCTCGCTCTCCCGCTCCCCCCTCTCGCTCTCCCGCTCCCCCCTCTCGCTCTCCCGCTCCCCCCTCTCGCTCTCCCGCTCCCCCCTCTCGCTCTCCCGCTCCCCCCTCTCGCTCTCCCGCTCCCCCCTCTCGCTCTCCCGCTCCCCCTCTCGCTCTCCCGCTCCCCCCTCTCGCTCTCCCGCTCCCCCCTCTCGCTCTCCCGCTCCCCCCTCTCGCTCTCCCGCTCCCCCCTCTCGCTCTCCCGCTCCCCCCTCTCGCTCTCCCGCTCCCCCCTCTCGCTCTCCCGCTCCCCCCTCTCGCTCTCCCGCTCCCCCCTCTCGCTCTCTCTCACTACCTCCCTCTCTCTCTCTCGCTACCCCCCGTCTCTCTCTCTATCTCTCTCGCTACGCCCCCCTCTCTCTCTCTCGCTACGCCCTCTCTCTCTCTCGCTACCCCCCTCTCTCTCTCTCGTTACCCCCTCTCTCTCTCGCTACCCCCCTCTCTCTCTCTCTCTCTCTCGCTACCCCCCTCTCTCTCTCTCTCTCGCTACCCCCCTCTCTCTCGCTACCCCCCTCTCTCTCTCTCTCTCACTCGTTACCCCCCCTCTCTCTCTCGCTACCCCCCTCTCTCTCTCTCTCGCTACCCCGCCTCTCTCTCTCGCTACCCCCCCTCTCTCTCTCTCTCTCCCTCTCGCTCCCCCCCTCTCTCTCTCCCACTACGCCCCCTCTCTCTCTCTCTCTCGCTACCCCCCTCTCTCTCTCTCTCTCTCGCTAGCCCCCCTCTCTCTCTCTCTCTCGCTAGCCCCCCTCTCTCTCTCTCTCTCTCGCTACCCCCCCTCTCTCTCTCTCTCTCTCGCTACCCCCCCTCTCTCTCTCTCTCTCTCGCTACCCCCCTCTCTCTCTCTCGCCACCCCCCTCTCTCTCTCTCGCTAGCCCCCCTCTCTCTCTCTCGCTACCCCCCCTCTCTCTCTCTCCCACGCTTCCCCCTCTCTCTCTCTCTCATGCTCCCCCCTCTCTCTCTCTCTCTCGCTCCCCCCTCTCTCTCTGTCACGCTCCCCCCTCTCTCTCTCACGCTCCCCCTCTCTCTCTCTCTCACGCTCCCCCTCTCTCTCTCTCACGCTCCCCTCTCTCTCTCTCACGCTCCCCCCTCTCTCTCTCACGCTCCCCCCTCCCTCTCTCACGACCCCCCTCTCTCTCTCACGCTCCCCCCTCTCTCTCTCACGCTCCCCCCTCTCTCTCTCACGCTCCCCCCTCTCTCTCTCACGCTCCCCCCTCTCTCACGCTCCCCCCTCTCTCTCTCACGCTCACGCATCCGCCCTCTCTCTCTCACGCTCCCCCTCTCTCTCTCACGCTCCCCCCTCTCTCTCTCACGCTCCCCCTCTCTCTCTCACGCTCCCCCCTCTCTCTCTCACGCTCCCCCTCTCTCTCTCACACTCCCCCCTCTCTCTCTCACGCTCCCCCTCTCTCTCTCACGCTCCCCCCTCTCTCTCTCACGCTCCCCCTCTCTCTCTCACGCTCCCCCCTCTCTCTCTCACGCTCCCCCCTCTCTCTCTCACGCTCCCCCCTCTCTCTCTCACGCTCCCCCTCTCTCTCTCACGCTCCCCCCTCTCTCTCTCACGCTCCCCCCTCTCTCTCTCACGCTCCTTCCTCTCTCTCTCACGCTCCCCCCTCTCTCTCTCACGCTCCCCCCTCTCTCTCTCACGCTCCCCCCTCTCTCTCTCACGCTCCCCCCTCTCTCTCTCACGCTCCCCCCTCTCTCACGCTCCCCCCTCTCTCTCTCACGCTCCCCCCTCTCTCTCTCACGCTCCCCCCTCTCTCTCTCACGTTCCCCCCTCTCTCTCTCACGTTCCCCCCCTCTCTCTCTCACGGTCCCCCACTCTCTCTCTCCCGCTACCCCCCCTCTCTCTCTCTCTCTCTCTCTCTCTCGCTACCCCCCTCTCTCTCTCCCACTACGCCCCCTCTCTCTCTCTCTCTCGCTACCCCCCCTCTCTCTCTCTCTCTCGCTAGCCCCCCTCTCTCTCTCTCTCTCTCGCTATCCCCCTCTCTCTCTCTCTCTCGCTACCCCCCTCTCTCTCTCTCGCTACCCCCTCTCTCTCTCTCGCTACCCCCCTCTCCTCTCTCTCGCTACCCCCCTCTCTCTCTCTCGCTAGCCCCCCTCTCTCTCTCTCTCGCTACCCCCCTCTCTCTCTCTCCCACGCTCCCCCTCTCTCTCTCTCTCATGCTCCCCCCTCTCTCTCTCTCTCTCTCGCTCCCCCCTCTCTCTCTGTCACGCTCCCCCCTCTCTCTCTCACGCTCCCCCTCTCTCTCTCTCTCACGCTCCCCCTCTCTCTCTCTCACGCTCCCCCTCTCTCTCTCTCACGCTCCCCTCTCTCTCTCTCACGCTCCCCCCTCTCTCTCTCGCGCTCCCCCCCTCTCTCTCGCACGCTCCCCCTCTCTCTCTCTCTCTCTCACTCTCCCCCCCTCTCTCTCTCTCACGCTCCCCCTCTCTCTCTCTCTCACGCTCCCCCTCTCTCTCTCCCTCACGCTCCCTCTCTCTCTCTCACGCTCCCCCTCTCTCTCTCTCTCTCACGCTCCCCCATCTCTCTCTCACGCTCCCCCCTCTCTCACGCTCCCCCCTCTCTCGCACTCCCCCCTCTCTCTCTCTCTCTCTCGCTGCTCCCCCCTCTCTCTCGCTGCTCCCCCCTCTCTCTCTCGCGCTCCCCCCTTTCTCTCTCTCTCACGCTCCCCCCTCTCTCTCTCGCTGCTCCCCCCTCTCTCGCGCTCCCCACTCTCTCACGCTGCCCCCCTCTCTCGCGCTCCCCCCTCTCTCGCGCACCCCCCCTCTCTCGCCCTCCCCCCCCTCTCTCGCGCTCCCCCCCTCTCTCGCGCTCCCCCCCTCTCTCTCGCGCTCCCCCCCCTCTCTCGCGCTCCCCCCCCTTCTCTCGCGCTCCCCCCCCTCTCTCGCGCTCCCCCTCTCTCTCGCGCTCCCCCCCCCTCTCACGTTCCCCCCCCTCTCACGCTCCCACCCCTCTCTCGCGCTCCCCCCCCCTATCTCGCGCTGTGTGGAGGAAGAAATTGCCAAGCAGATTATGGATATGTGTGGGGGTCACAGGGTAGTTGTCATGGGGGACTTTAACTTTCCAAATATTGATTGGAACCTTTGTAGGTCGAATAGTTCGGATGGGGCAGTTTTTGTGCAGTGTGTGCAGGAGGGTTCCCTGACACAATATGTGGATTGGCCGACAAGAGGTGGGGCCACATTGGATTTGGTACTGGGAAATGAACCGGGCCAAGTGTTAGATTTGGTTGGGGGAGAGCACTTTGGAGATAGTGACCACAATTTGGTGTCTTTTGTTATTTCAATGGAGATAGGGTTGTACGGCAGGGCAAGGTTTACAATTGGGGGAGAGGTAATTATGATGAAATTAGGCAAGAATTAGGGGGTATAAGATGGGAACAGAAACTGTCAGGGAAAGGCACCAATGAAAAGTGGAACTTTTTCAAGGAACAAATACTGGGTGTCCTTGATAGGTATGTCCCTGTCAGGCAGGGAGGAAATGGCCGAGTGAGGGAACCATGGTTCACAAAAGAGGTGGAATGTCTTGCAAAAAGGAAGAGGGAAGCTCATCTAGGGATGAGGAAACAAGGTTCAGATGGCTCGATTGAGGGTTAAAAGTTAGCAAGGAATGAGCTGAAAAAGGAGCTTAGGAGAGCTAGGAGGGGGCACGAGAAGTCCTTGGCGGGTTGGATCAAGGAAAACCCAAAGGCTTTTTACTCTTATGTGAGGAATAAAAGAATGACTACGGTGAGGTTAGGGCCGGTCAAGGACAGTAGTGGGAACTTGTGTATGGAGTCAGTAGAGATAGGAGAGGTGATGAATGAATACTTTCCTTCAGTGTTCACCAAGGAGAGGGGCCATGTTTTTGAGGAAGAGAAGGTGTTACAGGCTAATAGGCTGGAGGAAATAGATGTTCGGAGGGAGGATGTACTCGCAGTTTTGAATAAACTGAAGGTCGATAAGTCCCCTGGGCCTGATTAAATATATCCTAGGATTCTTTGGGAGGCAAGGGATGAGATTGCAGAGCCTTTGGCTTTGATCTTTGGGTCCTCACTGTCCACGGGGATGGTGCCAGAGGACTGGAGAGTGGCGAATGTTGTTCCTCTGTTTAAGAAAGGGAATAGAAATGACCCTGGTAATTATAGACCGGTTAGTCTTACTTCGGTGGTTGGTAAATTGATGGAAAGGGTCCTTAGGGATGGGATTTACGACCATTTAGAAAGATGCGGATTAATCCGGGATAGTCAGCACGGATTCGTGAAGGGCAAGTCGTGCCACACAAATTTGATAGAATTTTTTGAGGAGGTAACTAAGTGTGTTGATGAAGGTAGGGCAGTTGATGTCATATACATGGATTTTAGTAAGGCGGTTGATAAGGTTCCCCATGGTCGGCTTATGATGAAAGTAATGAGGTGTGGGATAGAGGGAAAGTTGGCCGATTGGATAGGTAACTGGCTATCTGATCGAAGACAGAGGGTGGTGGTGGATGGAAAATTTTCGGACTGGAGGCATGTTGCTAGCGGAGTGCCACAGGGATCAGTGCTTGGTCCTCTGCTATTTGTGATTTTTATTAATGACCTAGAGGAGGGGGCTGAAGGGTGGATCAGTAAATTTGCTGATGACACCAAGGTTCGTGGAGTAGTGGATGAGGTGGAGGGCTGTTGTAGGCTGCAAAGAGACATAGATAGGATGCAAAGCTGGGCTGAAAAATGGCAGATGGAGTTTAACCCTGATAAATGTGAGGTGATTCATTTTGGTAGGACAAATTTAAATGTGGATTACAGGGTCAAAGGTAGGGTTCTGAAGACTGTGGTGGAACAGAGAGATCTTGGGGTCCATATCCACAGATCTCTGAAGGTTGCCACTCAAGTGGATAGAGCTGTGAAGAAGGCCTATAGTGTGTTAGCTTTTATTAACAGGGGGTTGGAGTTTAAGGGCCGTGGGGTTATGCTGCAACTGTACAGGACCTTGGTGAGACCACATTTGGAATATTGTGTGCAGTTCTGGTCACCTCACTATCAGAAGGATGTGGAAGCGCTGGAAAGAGTGCAGAGGAGATTTACCAGGATGCTGCCTGGTTTGGAGGGTAGGCCTTATGAGGAAAGGTTGAGGGAGCTAGGGCTGTTCTCTCTGGAACGGAGGAGGCTGAGGGGAGACTTAATAGAGGTTTATAAAATGATGAAGGGGATAGATAGAGTGAACGTTCAAAGACTATTTCCTTGGGTGGATGGAGCTATTACAAGGGGGCATAACTATAGGGTTCATGGTGGGAGATATAGGAAGGACGTCCGAGGTAGGTTCTTTACGCAGAGAGTGGTTGGGGTGTGCAATGGACTGCCTGCAGTGATAGTGGAGTCAGACACTTTAGGAACATTTAAGCGGTTATTGGATAGGCACATGGAGCACACCAGGATGATAGGGAGTGGGATAGCTTGATCTTGGTTTCAGAGGAAGCTCGGCACAACATCGTGGACCGAATGGCCTGTTCTGTGCTGTACTGTTCTATGTTCTATGATGCACCGGAGAAAGCCACCATTGGTGCTGACGGCTTTTCCCACCAGCTATTGGCCTTTGCCGATATTCTGGAAAATTGGACCGGTTTTACTATATTCTAAATATATGAATATAAAATTAAAGTGTACGGCCAATGCAGAACATAAGAAACCAATTAAAAAAGACTTGCATCTCTATAGCATGCTTCATAACCACTGAATATCTGTTGGAAAACAGGAAATGAATCAATGCTGGGATGTTGGCAAAATATCCCAACTGTTGAAAGATGTTGGAAGAAATAATGTTGCTTCAACTATTAATTAAATTATTTTTCGGTCATCATCTTCATACATATTCGTCACTGTTGGTGATAAGTTGATCTAAAAAGGGAAAATCGCAGTATCCCGACAGAACAGGAGGCCATTCGGTCCATTGAGTCTGCACCTGCTCTCTGAAAAAGCATCCCTCCAATCCCATCACTGTAACTCCACGCATTTACCCTGCTAGTCCCCCTAGCCTACGCGCCTTGGAACACTAAGGGGCAATTTAGCTTGGCCAATCCACCGAACCTGCACATCTTTGGACTGATGCACTATAGAAAGCATCCTTACCAGATTTATCACAGCTTGGTATGGGCTCCTGCTCTGACCAAGACCACAAAAAACTACAAAAGGTCGTGAATGTAGCCCAATCCATCTCGCAAACGAGACTCCCATCCATTGACTCCGTCTACACTTCCCGCTGCCTCGGCAAAGCAGCCAGCATAATTAAGGACCCCACGCACCCCGGACATTCTCTCTTCCACCTTCTTCCGTTGGGAAAAAGATACAAGAGTCTGAGGACACATACCAAGCGACTCGAACAGTCTCTTCCCTGCTGCCATCAGACTTTTCAATAGACCTACCTTATATCAAGATGATCTTTCTTTACACCCTAGCTATTACTGTAATACTATCTTCTGCACCTTCGCCTTTCCATCTCCCCTATTTACTCTATGAATGGTATGCTTTGTCTGTATCGCAAGAAACAATACTTTTCACTGTATACTAATACATGTGACAATAATAAATCAAATCAAATCTTTGGAGTGTGGGAGGAAACCGGAACACCCGGAGGAAACCCATGCAGACACGGGGAGAAGGTGCAAACTCCGCACAGACAGTGACCCAAGCTGGGAATTGAAGCCAGGTCCCTGGCGCTGTGAGGCAGCAGTGCTAACCACTGTACCGCCCATAATGCCTTTTCTGCTTCCAAACTGACCTCGGGGAAGAGCACTAAATTGCACCCACGCAACGTTTATAGCACAGAAGGTGACCATTCAGCCCATCTGTAGTAAACAGAATATGAGGTAAAGGGAATTGGAGAGGAAGAGAAGAGAGGCAAGTGCTTTTTCAGGTGAAGTTTTGACTGAAATCTCTGATATGGTTCACATGAGAGGGAAAAGCTGCAAAGCGTGTGGCACAGTGGTTGGCACTGCTGCCTCACAGCACTAGGGACCCGGGTTCAATTCCGGCCTCGGTTCACTGTCTGGGTGGAGTTTGCACATTCTCCCTGTGTCGGCGTGGATTTCCTCTGGGTGCTCCGGTTTCCCCTCACACTCCAAAGTTGTGCGAGTTAGGTTGATTGGCCATGCTAAATTGCCACTTGGTGTCTAAAAGATGGGTAGGTTAGGTGGATTGGCCATGATAAATTGTCCATTAGTATCCTAAGATGTGTAGGTTAGGTAGTTTGGCCATGTTAAATTGCCTCTTGAAGTCCAACAATGTGTAGGTTAGGTGGATTGGCCTTGCTAAATTGCCCATTGGCTGGTTACAGAGTCATAGAGGTTTGCAGCATGGAAACAGGCCCTTCGGCCCAACTTGTCCATGCTGCCCATGTTTTAACCCCTAAGCTAGTCCCAATTGCCCGCGTTTGGCCAATATCCCTCTATACCCATCTTACCCATGTAACTGTCTAAATGCTTTTTAAAAGACACCATAGTACCTACCTCTACTACTACCTCTGGCAGCTTGTTCCAGCCACTCACCACCTGTGTGAAAGAATTGCCCCTCTGGACCCTTTTGTATCTCTCCCCTCTCACCTTAAACCCTTGCCCTCTAGTTTTAGACTCCCCTACCTTTGGGAAAAAATGTTGACCATCTAGCTGATCTATGCCCCTCATTATTTTATGGACCTGGGTGGTGACAGAGTGGAGAGTGCTAACATGTACCAGGAATGGGAAAGTCATTGTAAACTGAAACTAAATTGTTAGGGGAACTAGCAGGGTAAATGGGGCTACGGGGAGAGGGCCTGGGTGGGATTGTGGTCAGTGCAGACTCGATGGACCAAGTGGCCTCCTTCTGCACTGTAGGGATTCTATGGTCTTATATGTGCTGTCTCTCATTCTTCACCTCGTGCCTCTCCCCTGCCCTTTCCTCGTAGCCCTCCACACTATCCTTTTCAGAAGATAATCCAATTTCTCGATTGAATCTTCAATTGAACCAGACTCCACCAGATTCCCAGGCAGTGCGTTTCAGACCCTAACTGTGTTAACAGAGGTTTCCCTGATGGTGTCATTTGGTTAATACCTCAAATCCATGCTTTCTGCTTCTCAATCGTTCCACCAATGAGAAGAACTCTCTATCTACTCTACCCAGACCTCATCTGATTTTGGATTACTCTAACAAATCTCCAAGAAAACAGACCCAACTTCTCTGTAACTGAAGTCCCTTATCTCCGGAACTATTCTCATGAATCTTTTCTGCACTCTCTGTCATGCCGTCAACATCTTTCCTAAGGTGTGGCTGGCACCCAGAACTGGACACAATATTTCTGCTTAGGATGAATCAATGTTTTACACAAAGAACAAAGAAAATTACAGCACAGGAAGAGGCCCTTCAGCTTTCCAAGCCTGCACCGACCTTACTGCCCGCCTAAAATAGTACCCCATACCATTCCGGGGTCCATATCCCTCTATTCCCATCCAATCATGTATTTGCCCAGAAGCCCCTAAAATGTCACTATCGTATCTGCTTCCACTACCTTCCAGGCACCCACCACCCTCTGTGTAAAAAACCTGTCTTGTACATCTCCTTTAAACCTTGCCCCTTGCACTTTAAACCTATGCCCTCTAGCAATTGACTCCTTCACCGTGGGAAAAAGCTTCTGACTATCCACTCTGTCCATGTTCCTCATAATCTTGTAGACTTCTATCAGGTCGCTCCTCAACCTCCGTCATTCCAGTGAGAACAAACCAAGTTCCTCCAACCTCTCCTCATAGCTAATGCCCTCCATACCAGGCAACATCCTAGTAAATCTTTTCGGTACCCTCTCCAAAGCCTCCACATCCTTCTGGTAATGTGGCGACCAGTATTGAACACTATATTCCAAGTGTGGCCTAACTAAGGTTCTATAGAGCTGCAACATGACTTGCCAATTTTTAAACTCAATGTCCCGGCCGATGAAGGCAAGCATGCCGTATGCCTTCTTGGCTACCTTCTCCACCTGCGTTGCCACCTTTAATGATGCAAGTTCACAGACTTCGCCAGGAACCCAAAGGATATTTAATAACAAGGAAAAAGTGTCCAGAGGCTGGCAACCCCGCGGCTGCCCCAGCCCCTACATGCATTCAGACTGTCCTCTGCCTAAGGAAGGACTCCAGCTCCTGGGGTGATTACCCATCCTCAGTCCCGATTGGCCCCTCAAGCCAGGTGACCCTCTTCTGCTGCGTTGCACTTAAATCACTACAATCACCACATTAACATAACCTCCTTCCCCACATACTCTATGCCCCAATTGATAAAGCCCAAGGTACTGAATATTTTATTAACCGCACTGTCAACAGGTACTCAGAAACCAGGTTTCTCTGTTCCTGCACCACCACCTGCGCTTCTCCCTTTATTCTATATCATCTCTCCATTTTCTTTCTTCAAACAATGGGCAGGATTTCAGCCCCGACGCCCCACCCACCCTCGCCACGTTTTCCAGAGGCGGAGAAAGCTCGCCATTGGCCGCCACAGGGATCTTCCATCGTCCAGTCCCGCCGATCTCTATGGTGTTTTACACGGCTCGCCCATCCCGCTGCCGGAGGAACCTGCCGTGGAGGGGGGGGGGGAGGGGTGGCCTTCCCCGGGACCAGAAGATCCCACTGGTGGAAAGGGCTGGAAAAATTATGAGGAAAATGAGGTTGAGAGATAGAAGGGTTTAGACAGGGAATTCAATCAGTTAAAGCCTAGACAGTTGATGGAACGTCTTCCCATAGTGGAAGGATTAAAATCGGGGAATGTGCAAGATGCCAGAATTGAAAGAGTGCCGAGATGCTGAAGGATTACCAGGCTGGTGAAGGCTACAGAATAGGAGAGGGGCAAGGCCAGAGAGGAATTTGAAACAAGGAACAAAGAAAATTACAGCACAGGAACAGGCCCTTCGGCCCTCCAAGCCTGCACCAACCATGCTGCCCATCTGAACTAAAAGCCCCTACCCTTCCGGGGACCGTAACCCTCTATTCCCATCCTATTCAAAGAGCCAGATCTGAAGAGCTGATTGGCCAATGCACCTAACCCGCACATCTTTGGAGTGTGGGAGGAAACCCATGCAGACACGGGGAGAACGTGCAGACTCCGCACAGACAGGGAATTGAGGTAGCAGTGCTAACCACTGTGCCACCGTGCCACCCAATGGTTATGTACCAGTGAAAGGATCAATATCATTTCAGTTTTATACAAGGATGGAATTTACTGAAGAATTCTAAAGATGTGTGTGTATGTGGCTACTTCACTAAATTATAAATCAATTCTTTTGAAAACCGCAACAAGAAGCTATTATGCATTCTAATTTTAGACTTTTGAAGAGTCCTTTTGTATATTAAGCTGATATTTCTCTACACCCTATCGGTAACTGAAATACTATTCTGCACCCTCTCCTTTCCTTCTCCCCTATGTACTCTATGAACGGTATGTTTTGTCTGTATAGCGTGCAATAAATAATATTTTTCACTGTATCCCAATACATGTGACAATAATAAATCAATCAATCAACTTCAGGTATAAGAGTTCTTCTGTAACATGATAGCATTAAAATTCATGTTATCCAACCCACAAACAATTCACAATGTATACGCCTTCACACTGACATTCCCAGATGTACCAGTCGATGAAGGAGAGATGAATTGTCAAAGTATTGCTTTTTTTTTGACAGCATGTTTAACCATGGCCCCAACAACCTTCCAAATTGGATATAAACCACCAAATGCCCTATATTGAAGAGAAGGTAATTTATCTGCTGTGTTCTGGACAGCAGAAGGGAAGGCATGGCCTGTGGTATTAGCGCCGGACTATTCATTCAGAAACTCAGCCAATGCTCTAGGGACCCAGGTTTGAATCCCACTGCGGCAGATGGTGAAATTAAGGACATAAGAAATAGGAGCAGGAGTAGGCCATCTAGCCCCTCGAGCCTGCCCCGCCATTCAATAAGGTCATGGCTGATCTGAAGTGGATCAGTTCCACTTACCCGCCTGATCCCTATAACCCCTAATTCCCTTACCGATCAGGAATCCATCTATCCGTGATTTAAACATATTCAACGAGGTAGCCTCCACCACTTCAGTGGGCAGAGAATTCCAGAGATTCACCACCCTCTGAGAGAAGAAGTTCCTCCTCAACTCTGTCCTAAACTGACCCCCCCTTTATTTTGAGGCTGTGCCCTCGAGTTCTAGCTTCCTTTCTAAGTGGAAAGAATCTCCACCTCTACCCTATCCAGCCCCTTCATTATCTTATAGGTCTCTATAAGATCCCCCCTCAGCCTTCTAAATTCCAACGAGTACAAACCCAATCTGCTCAGTCTCTCCTCATAATCAACACCCCTCATCTCTGGTATCAACCTGGTGAACCTTCTCTGCACTCCCTCCAAGGCCAATATATCCTTCCGCAAATAAGAATCTACTGATGACCATGAAACCATTGTCAATTGTCGGAAAAATCTGTCTGGTTCACTGATGTCCTTTAGGGAAGAAAATCTGCCGTCCTTACCTGGTCTGGCCTACATGTGACTCCAAAGATGTGCAGGTTAGGTTGATTGGCCATGCTAAATTGCCCCTCAGTATCAGAGGGATTAGCAGGGTAAATATGTCGGCTAACAGGGATAGGGCCTGGGTGGGGTTGTTGTCAGTGCAGGCTTGATGGGCTGAATGGCCTCCTCCTGCACTGTGGGGATTCTAAGTCATGATGTGGAGATGCCGGCGTTGGACTGGGGTAAACACAGTAAGAAGTCTCACAATACCAGGTTAAAGTCCAACAGGTTTATTTGGTAGCAAACACCATCTGACGAAGGAGCAGCGCTCCGAAAGCTTATGGTGTTTGCTACCAAATAAACCTGTTGGACTTTAACCTGGTGTTGTGAGACTTCATAGAATCATAGAATCCCTACAGTGCAGAAGGAGGCCATTCAGCCCATCGAGTCTGCACCGACCACAATCCCACCCAGGCCCTACCCCCACATATTTACCCGCCAATCCCTCTAACCTACGCATCTCAGGACTCTAAGGGGCAATTTTTAACCTGGCCAATCAACCTAACCCGCACATCTTTGGACTGTGGGAGGAAACCGGAGCACCCGGAGGAAACCCACGCAGACACGAGGAGAATGTGCAAACTCCACACAGACAGTGACCCGAGCCAGGAATCGAACCCGGGACCCTGGAGCTGTGAAGCAGCAGTGCTAACCACTGTGCTACCGTGCCGCCCACTTCTTACGGGATTCTAAGTTTCAGAGCCACAGCAATGTGGTTGACTCTCAACTGCCCTCTGAAATGGCCTAGCAAGCCACTCAGATGTATCAACCGCTACAAAGTCTCCCTAATGGCATTGTGGGTCAACCCACAGCACATGGACTGCAGGGTTTCTAAGATGGCAGCTCACCACCACCTTCTCAAGGGCAACTAGGGATGGGCAATAAATGCCGGCCAGCCAGCAACGCCCATGTCCCACAAAAGAATTTTTAAAAATTGCCCTCAACTAGCTGAAATGAAACATGACCTTGCTATGTACAAATTGGTTGTCATGTTTCCTTCACTTCAAAAAATAACTTAATTACGGCACGGTAGCACAGTGGTTAGCACTGCTGCTTCACAGCTCCAGGGTCCCGGGTTCGATTCCCGGCTCGGGTCACTATCTGTGTGGAGTTTGCACATTCTCCTCGTGTTTGCGTGGGTTTTCTCCGGGTGCTCCGGTTTCCTCCCACAGTCCAAAGATGTGCGGGTTAGGTTGATTGGCCAGGTTAAAAATTGTCCCTTAGAGTCCTGGGATGCGTGGATTAGCGGGTAAAATATGTGGGGGTAGGGCCTGGGTGGGATTGTGGTCGGTGCAGACTCGATGGGCCGAATGGCCTCCTTCTGCACTGTAGGGTTTCTATGTTACTTTCTATGTTTCTATGTAATTGTCCATATAGGGATGTCTTGAGGATGTGAACGACACTATGTAAATGCAAGTCCCCTTTGTAATATGTAAAATGATGATACTGTGACTTTTAAAAAAAACCTACACAAGGTATGCTTGTTACTTTTAAGTAAGTTACAAAAGAACAAAGAACAGTACCAGACAGGAACAGGCCCTTCAGCCCACAAAGTGACACCTTTCTAAACCACGCGGTCCGTATCCCTCTATCCCCTCCCTATTCATGGACGGCACAATGGTTAGCACGGATGCCTCACTGCGGGGACCCATGTTCGATTCCCGGCTTGGGTCACTGTCAGTGCGGAGTCTGCACGTTCTCCCCGTGTCTGCGTGGGTTTCCTCCGGGTGCCCCGCTTTCCTCCCACAAGTCCAAAAGACACGCTGGTTAGGTGCATTGGCCATGCCGATTCATGGATGGCATGGTGGCACAGTGGTTAGCACTGCTGCCTCACAGTGCCAGAGACCCGGGTTCAATTCTGGCCTCTGGTGACTGTGTGGAGTTTGCACGTTCTCCCCGTGTCTGCATGGGTTTGCTCCGGTTTCCTCCCACAGTCCAAAGATGTGCGGGTTAGGTCGATTGGACTTGCTAAAATTGATGGAGACAGGAGAGGTGCCGGAGGATTGGAGGATTGCGGATGTGGTTCCTATTTTCAAGAAGGGGAATAGGGATAGCCCAGGAAATTACCGACCGGTGAGTCTAACCTCAGTGGTTGGTAAGCTGATGGAGAAGATCCTGAGGGACAAGATTTATGAGCATTTAGAGAGGTTTAGTATGCTCAAGAATACTCAGCATAGCTTTGTCAAAGGCAGATCGTGCCTTACGAGCCTGGTGGAGTTCTTCGAAAATGTGACTAAACACATTGACGAAGGGAAAGCGGTAGATGTGGTTTATATGGATTTTAGCAAGGCGTTTGATAAGGTCCCCCATGCAAGGCTTCTAGAAAAAGTGAGAGGGCATGGGATCCAAGGGGCTGCTGCCCTGTGGATCCAGAACTGGCTTGCCCAAAGGAGGCAGAGAGTGTGTATAGATGGGTCTTTTTCTAATTGGAGGTCGGTCACCAGTGGTGTGCCCCAGGGATCTGTTCTGGGGCAGGTCTGTTTGTCATTTTCATAAATGACCTGGATGAGGAAGTGGAGGGATGGGTTGGTAAGTTTGCCGACGACACGAAGGTTGGTGGGGTTGTGAATAGTCTGGAGGCATGTCAGAAGTTACAGAGGGACATAGATAGGATGCAAGACTGGGCGGACAAGTGGCAGATGGACTTCAACCCAGATAAATGCGTCGTGGTCCATTTTGGTAGGTCAAATGGGATGAAGGAGTACAATATAAAGGGAAAGACTCTTAGTACTGTAGAGGATCAGAAGGACCTTGGGGTCCGGGTCCATAGGACTCTAAAATCGGCCCCGCAGGTGGAGGAGGTGGTTAAGAAGGCGTATGGTGTGCTGGCCTTTATCAATCGAGGGATTGAGTTTAGGAGTCCGGGGATAATGATGCAGCTATATAAGACCCTCGTCAGACCCCACTTGGAGTACTGTGCTCAGTTCTGGAAGGATGTGGAAAAGATTGAAAGGGTGCAGAGGAGATTCACAAGGATGTTGCCTGGATTGAGTGGCATGCCTTATGAGGATAGGCTGAGGGAGCTCGGTCTTTTCTCCTTGAAGAGACGTAGGATAAGAGGAGACCTAATCGAGGTATATAAGATGTTGAGAGGCATAGATCGGGTGGACTCTCAGAGGCTTTTTCCCAGGGTGGAAATGGCTGCTACAAGAGGACACAGGTTTAAGGTGCTGGGGGTTAGGTACAGGGGAAATGTTAGGGGGAAGTTTTTCACACAGAGGGTGGTGGGCGAGTGGAATCGGCTGCCATCAGTGGTGGTGGAGGCAAACTCAATAGGGTCTTTTAAGAGACTCCTGGATGAGTACATGGGACTTAATAGGATGGAGGGTTATAGGTAGGCCTAGAAGGTAGGGATATGTTTGGCACAACTTGTGGGGCCGAAGGGCCTGTTTTGTGCTGTAGTTTTCTATGTTTCTATGTTTAAGGGGTAAATATGTGGGATTACGGGAATGGGGCCTGGGTGGGATTGTGGTCGGTGCAGACTCGATGGGCCAAATGGCCTCCTTCTGCACTGTGGGGATTCAATGATTCAATGATTCTGTGATTCTATGATTCCAAATTCTTCCTCAGTGTACCTAAACAGGTGCCGGAGTTTGGCGGCTAGGGGATTTTCACAGTAACTTCATTGCGGTGTTAATGTAAGCCTAGTAATAAATAAACTTTAGATCTGTCAAGATGCCTCTTAAACGTTGCTATTGAATCTGCTTCTTCCGCCTCCTCTGGCAGCGCATTCCAGGCACTTACCACCCTCAGTGTAAAAAACCTGCCTCTCCCATCCCTTTTAAACTCGCCCTGTTTTAGCTTAAACCTATGTCCCCGAGTAATTGACATTTCCAATTTTCATGCAATTTTGGTTCTGCATGGGTTGTCAGTGTGGCGTGCCTCAGAAAGCATTCCTTCTCTGCCTCGATCAGTCTTCGAGTCTCTCGATAGCCAATCTGGCATTCCAGCGGCCAGTCAAGCAAGGCCTCATGTCTCCTGGAGCTGGAAGGATGACAGCTTTAACTACGTAATGGAAGGCACATAGATCCAAAGGTCCACAGCGTTTCTTATGAAGTGGGGAAGTTAATATTCGCTTGTAAGAACAAAGAACAGTACTGCACAGGATCAGGCCCTTCAGCCCTCCAAGCCTGCGCCGATCACGTTGTCCTATCTAGACCAACCTCTTATATCTCTCTATTTCCTGTCTGTTCATGTATCTATCCAGATAAGTCTTGAATGTGCCTCAACCACCTCACTTGGCAGTCCATTCCAGGCCCCCACCACCCTCTGTGTAAAAACCTCCCCCAGCACATCTCCACTGAACCTTTCCCCGCTTACCTTGAACTTGTGCCCCCCTTGTAATTGTCATTTCTGCCCTGGGAAATAGTTTCCAACTGTTCACCTTATCCATACCCCTCATAACTTTCTAAACCTCTATCAGTCACCCCTCAGCCCCTGTCTTCCCAGGGAGAACAATCCCAGTTTATTCAATCTCTCCTCATAGCTAATACCCTCCACACCAGGCAACATCCCGGTAAACCTTTTCTTCCGGTCAGCAGAAATGTCTTTACAACTCAATTTCTCAGTGACTCACTCAACGTGATAGTATGTAACAGTTAACTGTGCTGAGACGCCAGCTTAATGAGTGACCCCATCTTCATGAGAGGAGAATGCCTGGCTTTAGAATCATAGAATCGCTACAGTGCAAAAGAAGGCCATTCGGCCCATCGAGTCTGTACCGATCACAATCCCACCCAGGCCCGATTCACGTAACCCCACACATTTACCTTGCTAATCCTCCTGACGCTAGGGTCGATTTATCATGGCCAATTCACCTAACCCGCACATCTTTGGACTGTGAGAGGGAACCGGAGCACCCAGAGGAAACCCACACAGACACGGGTAGAACATGCAGACTCCGCACAGGCAGTGACCCAAGGCTGGAATCGAACCCGGGTCCCTGGAGGCAGCAGTGCTAACCACTGTGCACTGTGCCACAACCATAAGAGACTGTAAAGTCCCTCGACATGTTCAATTATATGGATGTTACACACAAAAAGCAATCAGAAAAATGAGCGGAAACCACTCGGAGGATGTTGGTTTTTATTTCAGAACTGGCGACAAAACTCATGTGCGTACATGTATGTTCATGCGCCTCATGTGTGCGTGTGTATGTTTCCATGTGTGGGTGCAACAGTGGTTAGCACTGCTGCCTCACTGCGCCGGGGACCTGATGTTGGATCACTATTTGGAGTCTGAACGTTCTCCCCGTGTCTGCGTGGCTTTCCTCCGGGTGCTCCGGTTTCCTCCCACAGTCTGAAAGACGTGCTGGTTAGGGTGCATTGGCCGTGCTAAATTCTCCCTCAGTGTACCCGAACAGGCGCTGGAGTGTGGCGACTAGGGGATTTTCACAGTAACTTCATTGCAGTGTTAATCTAAGCCTACTTGTGACACTAATAAATAAAACAAATAATACATGTGTGTGTATGTATCTGTGGTGTGTGTGTGTGTATCCATCTGTGGATTCATGCGTGTGTGTATGTATGTACGTTTGTGTGTGTGCACGTGTGGTGTATGCATGTGTTTCCATGTGTGAATACATGTGCATCTGTGGTGTGTGCATGTATGCACATGTTTCCATGTGCAGATACATGTGTGTGTATGTGTGTGTCTCTGTGTGCATGTATTGTGTGTGTGCTCGTGCGTGTGTGTGCGTATGTGTTTGTATGCTTGTATGTGTGTGTGTGCACATATGTGCATGTGTGTGCGTGTGTGAGTGTGCATGCATGTCTGTGTGTTTGTGTGTGTGTATGTCTGTATGTGTGCATGCTTGTATGTGTGCATGTGTGTGTATAGGTGCGTGTGTGTGTGTGTGTTGTATCTGTAAAACCTCAGATACTTTCGACCAGTTTGCTTACTCAAAAGTTTTACCCCGGTGCCCTTATTTGCGAGATGGACAAAGGACAAGTAAAGGTTCAATAAGTTTATTAATAATAACACTATTAACCCTTAAATTACCCACATTAAACAAGAGGATACCCCAAATTCAAGTATACTACACAAAGATGGTTTGGTTAAACTGCAGGTCCGATTCTCTGAGTCGCTCTGGTCCGTCGTCATGACGGTGAGTCTCGATGGCAGCTTCTTCCTTCCTTCCTTCTCTGGTCAGTCTCCCGGAAGGTCAAGGTCACCTCCCTCGTCGAGTCTTCGTTGCTGGTGTGTCTGAGATGTGTACCTTTATCCCCCTGTCTCCCTGCCTTTCCAGAACCTTCTCTGGCTTCCGGCCCAGGAGGTCTCGGGAAGGGGTTCCAATACCCAGTGGGTTTCTTGATTTCTGCCTGACAGGACACTGGGGTCCATCCCCCAGGTGTCTCATCTCCATGGTGTTGCTCACATGTAACCTGTTGCCAGATAAGGTAACTGCAGGAACTCTCGGTGACAGAAGGTCTGGCCCAATCTGGGCTTCTAACAATAGGCCGGTGCATTTCAATGATTTGATTTGATTTTGATTTGATTTATTATTGTCACATGGAATAACATACAGTGAAAAGTATTGTTTCGTGCGTGCTATACAGACAAAACATACCGTTCATAGAGAAGGAAAGGAAAGTGTGCAGAATGTGGTGTTACACTCATAGCTAGGGTGTAGAGGAAGATCAATTTAATGCGAGGTAGGTCCATTCAAAAGTCTGACAGCAGCAGGGAAGAAGCTGTTCTTGAGTCGGTTGGTACGTGACCTCAGACTTTTGTATCTTTTTCCCGAAGGAAGAAGGTGGAAGAGAGAATGTCCGGGGTGCGTGGCGTCCTTGATTATGCTGGCTGCTTTGCCGAGGCAGCGGGAAGTGTAGACAGAGTCAGTGGATGGGAGGCTGGTTTGCGTGATGGATTGGGCAACATTCACGACCTTTTGTAGTTCCTTGCGGTCTTGGACAGAGCAGGAGCCTTACCAAGCTGTGATACAACCAGAAAGAATGCTTTCTCAGGTGCATCTGTAAAAGTTGGTGAGAGTCGTAGCTGACATGCCAAGTTTCCTTAGTCTTCTGAGAAAGTAGAGGCGTTGGTGGGGCTTTCTTAACTATAGTGTCGGCATGGGGGGACCAGGACAGGTTGTTGGTGATCTGGACACCTAAAAACCTGAAGCTCTCGACCCTTTCTACTTCATCCCCATTGATGTAGACAGGGGCATGTTCTCCCTTACGCTTCCTGAAGTTGATGACTATCTCCTTCGTTTTGTTGACATTGAGGGAGAGATTATTGTTGCCGCACCAGTTCACCAGAGGGAGTGCGATGATCTCCTGCTGGGTCTCAAGTAGAGTGCAATGATCTTTGATGGGTGATTGATGGGCTCGGCCCAGACATGTTCCTGTGTATTTGTACATTTGACCTTAGTCAAGTTTGGCCTGTGTTTGATTTTAATATGCCCAATTCTTTGAGGATATCCAATTTAATCAGCCTTAAAACTAGGCCCTGGTTATATTACCACAGTGTGTGTATGCGTGTGTGTGCACTTGAGCTTGTGTGTGTGTGCATGTGTGTGTTTGTATAAGTGTGCATGTGGGTCTGTGTTTTTGTATGTGTGCATGTTTGTATGTGTCAATGTGTGTGCGCATGTGTGTGCATGTACATCTGTGTTTCTGTGTGTCTGTATGTGCATGTGTGTGCAAGTGTGCTGCATGTTGTTTGTACTTTTGTGTATATGTGTGCATGTGTGTGTGTGTGTGCGCATGTGTGTGTGCATGTGCATGTATACATACATCAGTTTCTACTGCAGGAGGGTGCCAGAAGTACCTGTAAATCCTTCAGCACTAACTTAAAGTAGCGAGCATACTTCTTTAGAAAAAGACTTTTTTGTGAAGTCACTGCATTTTATATGATATGTACACAGACATGCTCAGGACATCCCAGTACGGAGAATGAAGGGTTTTTTTTGTATGGACAATTCCACATTCCATTCCCAAAATAAATACATTTATTGAGGCGCCACGGTAGCACAGTGGTTAACACTGCTGCCTCACAGCGCCAGGGACCCGGGTTCGATTCTCAACTCGGGTCACTGTCTGTGTGGAGTCTGCACGTTCTCCCCGTGTCTGCGTGGGTTTCCTCCGGGTGCTCTGGTTTCCTCCCACAGTCGGGCGGCACGGTAGCACAGTGGTTAGCACTGCTGCTTCACAGCTCCAGGGACCTGGGTTCAATTCCCGGCTTGGGTCACGGTCTGTGTGGAGTTTGCACATTCTCCTCGTGTCTGCGTGGGTTTCCTCCGGGTGCTCCGGTTTCCTCCCACTGTCCAAAGATGTGCTGGTTAGGTTGATTGGCCATGCTAAAATTGCCCTTAGTGTCCTGGGATGCATAGGTTAGAGGGATTAGTGGGTAAAATATGTAGGGATATGGGGGTAAGCCTGGGTGGGATTGTGGTCGGTGCAGACTCGATGGGCCGAATGGCCTCTTTCTGTGCTGTAGGGTTTCTATGATTCCAAAGATGTGCGTGTTAGGTGGATTGGCCATGCTAAATTGTCCCTTAGTGTCAGGGGGACTAGCTAGGGTAAATGTGTGGGTTGGGGGAATCGTGCCTAGGTGGGATTGTGTTCGGTACAGACTTGATGGGCCGAATGGTCTCCTTCTGTACTGTAGGGATTCTATGATGCTATTCCTTGATAAGAAATTATCATTGCTACAAAATCTAACCTCTGGCACGTAAGCATCTACTCACTGTTCCATTAAATTACAAACATTACAGCTGGCTGCATTAAATACATTCTTAGCAAATTCTTTGATAATTAAAGAATTTTTCACTCTCCCGCCTGGTGTTGTATCGCTTCAGGAGTGCCAGATCCTTTCACAATGACTTTGTTGTCACGTACATCTTCCCCGGTCGATAGTCTCGGGTCTACCGCAGAGCTCCTGGGCTGTGTTGCTAAGCTAGTTTGTCTTGTTAAGGCCACTTTGTTCTCGGGGAATAGTCCAAAGAGGCCCTCAGGTGAAGTGGATGTTAATTACTGCAGTTGTAACCTCATTTTGAAGGGCAGCTTTAGAGGGTAATTAGTGTTAGTGCTGGAAATTGCTTCTGATTGCAGCTAAATGGACCCTCCACTGAGGAAGAGGTGAGGTCATCCCACAGCCAAAAGACAACTGTATGTACTCAGCCTCTGGAGTTGGTTCGCTTTTTTTAAGTACTCTTTTCGACGTTGGGCAGCTGTGATTTGCAAGGAACTACAAAAGGTCGTGAATGAAGCCCAATCCATCACGCAAACCAGCCTCCCATCCATTGACTCTGTCTACACTTCCCGCTGCCTCAGCAAAGCAGCCAGCATAATCAAGGACCCCACGCACCCCGGACATTCTAACTCCTCCTTAAATTTACTCACTGTCCCAGCATCCACCGCACTTTGGGGCAGCGAATTCCACAGATTCACAACCCTTTGGGAGAAGTAGTTTCTCCTCAACTCTGTTTTAAATTTGCTGCCCCTTATCCTAAGACTATGACCTCTCGTCCCAGAATGCCCCACAAGAGGAAGCATCCGCTCCATGTCCATTTTATCCATACCTTTTATCATCTTGTATACCTCAACCAGCCTCCCGTCCATTGACTCTGTCTACACTTCCCGCTGCCTCGGCAAAGCAGGCAGCATAATCAAGGATCCCACGCACCCCGGACATTCTCTCTTCCACCTTCTGCCGTCTCGGAGAAAGATACAAAAGTCTGAGGTCACGTACCAACTGACTCAAGAACAGCTTCTTCCCTGCTGCCGTCAGACTTTTGAATGGACTTACCTCGCATTAAGTTGATCTTTCTCTACACCCTAGCTGTGACTGTAACACTACATTCTGCACTCTCTCATTTCCTTCTCTATGAACGGTGTGTTTTGTCTGTATAGCACGCAAGAAACAATACTTTTCACTGTATGTTAATCCATAATAATATATAATAATAAATCAACTCAAAATCAAAGAGTGTGAAAACACAGCTGTGCATGTCTCTGTTCATTCATGTGCATTTGTACATGTAGAATCATAGAAACCCTACACTGCAGGAAGAGGCCATTCGGCCCATCGAATCTGCACCGACCACAATCCCACCCAGGCCCTACCCCCATATCTTACCCACTAATACCTCGAACCTACACATCTCAGGACACTAAGGGGCAATTTTAGCATGGCCAATCAACCTAACCCGCACATCTTTGGACTGTGGGAGGAAACTGGAGCACCCGGAGAAAACCCACGCAGACATGAGGAGAATGTGCAAACTCCACACAGACAGTGACCCGAGCCGGGAATCGAACCCAGGTCCCTGGAGCTGTGAAGCAGCAGTGCTAGCCACTGTGCTACCGTGCCGTACATGTGGTTGTGTGGAGTTTGAATCCCTACAGTGCAGAAGGAGGCCATTCGGCCCATCAAGCCTGCACCGACAACAATCCCACATCAGCCCTACCCCTGTAACCCCACATATTTGCCCCGCTAATCCCTCTAACCTACGCAATCCGGGACAGTAAGGGGCAATTTAGCATGGCCAATCCACCTAACCCGTACATCTTTGGACTGTGGGAGGAAACCGGAGCACCCGGAGGAAACCCACGCAGACACGAGGAGAATGTTCAAACTCCACACAGACAGTGACCTGAGGCCGGGAATCGAATCCAAATCCCTGGAGCTGTGAGGCAGCAGCACTAACCACAGTGTCGCCGTGCCACTCATGTGAGTTAGGTGTGGAGTTTGGTGTGTGTAATTTTATTTAAATCAATATGCATAACTATTATATCTCTGTAACACAGATCATATTCGCACATAATTAAAGTACTATCTTATATCTAACATTGTTATCTAAACTATGACATCTCTGAAGAAAGTACCAAGTTCACCTAAATATCTAAACGTTGCAATGAGTTTACACATTACATTTTGGAAATACTTGCACCAACCTTCCCGAGCATCCGTTTGCTGCTTTCTCTGTAATCTGTGATCAAGATTTCCAGAACTTGTATAGTTTGGCTAGCTTTTCTCATCAATGGGGCAGCACGGTAGCACAGTGGTTAACACTGCTGCCTCACAGCACCAGGGTCCAGGGTTTGATTCCTGGCTTGGGTCACTGTCTGTGCGGAGTCTGCACATTCTCCCCATGTCTGCGTGGGTTTCCTCCGGGTGCTGCGGTTTCCTCCCACAGTCTGAAAGACGTGCTGGTTGGGTACGTTGACCCGAACAGGCGCCGGAGTGTGGCGACTAGGGGAAGTTCGCAGTAACTTCATTGCAATGTTAATGTAAGCCTTACTTGTGACTAATAAATAAATTTTGCTTTACTTTATGGTGCCTGAGTTAGGTGTGGCATTTGATGTGGAGTTTGGTGTGTGTAATTTTATTTGAATCAAAATGCATAACTACTATATCTCAGTAACACAGATCATATTAGCACATAATTAAAGTACTACCTTATCTCTAACATTGTTATCTAAACTATTACATCTCTAAAGAAAGTACCTAGTTCACCTAAATATCTAAACTTTGCAATGAGTTTACACATTTTATCTTGGAAATATTTGCACCAACCTTCCTGAGCATCCGTTTGCTGCTTTCCCTGTAATCTGAGATTAAGATCTACTTCATTTCCAGAACTTGTATAGTTTGGCTAGTTTTTCTCATCAATAGCTTGCTAGTTCAGAACATGTTCATTGTCTGTCTGCAGCCCGGAGTAATTAGGAGTCTGCTATTTCATATCTGACAAAAATCATGTCAGTTTCTGCCACGGAGAAGGGATGAAGTAATGAAACGGCAGAGTTCACCCAGCCCATAATTCAGTTTCTTATTTTTAAAAACCTCGGCCTCCAAAAGAATGAAGTCCAACTACAGAGAGAAAGAAGGCATGAATATTGCTGTTTGGCTGCTGAGGCTTTTCCTCTTGGACTCAAAAGGACAAATGCAAGAATGTCAAACTTCAAAAGACCGCAGCAATTTATTGTACGAGAGAAAATGGTTGTCAAGTTGCCGAGTTGTTGCTATGGGAACATGTAGACAGCAACACATTCGGCTCCCCAATTCCTGGGTAATTTTAAAATGGTACATGGCTTGACCATATACCTTTTGTTTGCAGTGAATGGATCCCGGTGTGTGAATGGAAGTCAGTGACTAGTGGTGTGCCTCAGGGATCAGTGTTGGGACCGCAATCGTTTACGATTTACAGAGATGATTTGGAGTTGGGGACCAAGTGTAGTGTGTCAAAATTCGCAGATGACACTAAGATGGGTGGAAGAGCAAAGGGTGCAGAGGACGCTGAAAGTCTGCAAAGGCATGTAGATAGTATAAGTGAGTGGGCGAGGGTCTGGCAGATGGGGTACAATGTTGGTAAATGTGAGGTCATCCATTTTGGTAGGAATAACAGCAAAATGAACTATTATTTAAATGGTAAAAAATTGTAGCATGCTGCCGTGCAGAGGGACCTGGGTGTCCTTGTGCAGGAATCTCAAGGAGTTGGTTTGCAGGTGCAGTCAGTAATTAAGAAGACAAATGGAATTTTGTTTTTCCTTGCTAGAGGAATGGTGTTTAAAAACAGCGAGGTTATGTTGCAGCTGTATATGGTGCTGGTGAGGCCGCACCTGGAGTACTGTGTACTGTTTTGGTCTCCTTACTTGAGAAAGAATATACTGGCACTGGAGGGGGTGCAGAGGAGATTCACTAGGTTGATTCCGGAGTTGAGAGGGTTGGCTTATGAGGAGAGGCCGAGTAGACTGGGGCTATACTCATTGGAATTCAGAAGAATGAGGGGAGATCTTATAGAAAAATATAAGATCATGAAGGGAATAGACAAGATAGAAGCAGGGAAGTTGTTTCCACTGGCGGGTGAAACTAGAATTGGGGGCATAGGCTCAAAATAAGGGGAATTTAGGACTGAGTTGAGGAGGAACTTCTTCACACAAAGAGTTGTGAATCTGTGGAATTCCCTGCCCAGTGAAGCAGTTGAGGCTACCTCATTGAATGTTTTAAAGGCAAGGATAGATACATTTTTGAACAGTAAAGGAATTAAGGGTTATGGTGAGCGGGCGGGTAAGTGGAGCTGAGTCCACGAAAAGATCAGCCATGATCTTATTGAATGGCAGAGCAGGCTCGAGGGTCCAGATGGCCTACTCCTGCTCCTAGTTCTTATGTTCTTATTATTTCCAGCTATTGTGAATGTTCCATGTTATAAACTCGATTGATCATCTTAAGTTGGTTGTTAGTGTAGTTATTGGCGCACTCAGAATTGTTCAGCAAGTGCTGCCATTTATATTATCACCTCTAACTGTAGAATTTTTGTTTTGCAAGCTCGGGCTGGTTGAGTACGGCTTGTACTCTGCCTAATCCAAACAACCGAGGGAACATGCTGTTTGTCAAGAATGAAGGCAATGGAAAGTTAGGTCCCGCATAGAGTTATTGGGAGTGAAATAACTCCTCAGAGGCTTGCATTGCTTCACCAGATTCCCTTTATTTACAAACACTGTTCCACTCTTAGTGGGGGGGTGTTTTCCCGTCCCGTCACGCCTGCGATGGGAATCGTAGCGGGTGGGACACGGACCATGCAAAGGTCTGTTGACCTTGGGCAGGATTTTCCAGCCAGTCCAACCAGAAAATCCCACTCCGAGAGTGCTTCAGCTACAAAGACCACAATCCCACCCAGGCCCTATTCCTGTACAAAGAACAAAGAACAAAGAACAATACAGCACAGGAACAGGCCCTTCGGCCCTCCAAGCCCGCGCCGCTCCCTGGTCCAGGATTGAATCCTGAATCCAGGATCCCCGCCCAATTTTCCAGCCTATCTACATCCTAATATCCTATCCACCGAGCTGTCCCCCACAGCTACGATGCTTTGTTCATCACAACCTATTAACTCACCCCCACCCCCCCATTCCAGACCATGTGATCTCCAGGGAGAGGCGAAAACCCAGAGTGAAAACCCCAGGGCCAATATGGGGAAAAAAAAATCTGGGAAATTCCTCTCCAACCCCCTGTGGCGATCGAAACGAGTCCAGGAGATCACACTGGCCCTGATCAGAAAATGCTTCCCAACCCTATTCATTTCCACTTCTGCTTTACGAACACCATCTGAATTCCCTGCCCCCGAGACAGGTTCCCAACTATCCGCAGTCTCGCTCTGTACTGGCACCAGCAAGATGATCATAGAATGAACATAAGAACATAAGAACATAAGAAATAGGAGCAGGAGTAGGCCATCTAGCCCCTCGAGCCTGCCCCGCCATTCAATAAGATCATAGCTGATCTGACGTGGATCAGTACCACTTACCCGCCTGATCCCCATAACCCTTAATTCCCTTACCGATCAGGAATCCATCCATCCGCGCTTTAAACATATTCAGCGAGGTAGCCTCCACCACCTCAGTGGGCAGAGAATTCCAGAGATTCACCACCCTCTGGGAGAAGAAGTTCCTCCTCAACTCTGTCTTAAACCGACCCCCCTTTATTTTGAGGCTGTGTCCTCTAGTTTTAACTTCCTTACTAAGTGGAAAGAATCTCTCCGCCTCCACCCTATCCAGCCCCCGCATTATCTTATAAGTCTCCATAAGATCCCCCCTCATCCTTCTAAACTCCAACGAGTACAAACCCAATCTCCTCAGCCTCTCCTCATAATCCAAACCCCTCATCTCCGGTATCAACCTGGTGAACCTTCTCTGCACTCCCTCCAATGCCAATATATCCTTCCTCATATAAGGGGACCAATACTGCACACAGTATTCCAGCTGCGGCCTCACCAATGCCCTGTACAGGTGCATCAAGACATCCCTGCTTTTATATTCTATCCCCCTCGCAATATAGGCCAACATCCCATTTGCCTTCTTGATCACCTGTTGTACCTGCAGACTGGGCTTTTGCGTCTCATGCACAAGGACCCCCAGGTCCCTTTGCACGGTAGCATGTTTTAGTTTGTTTCCATTGAGATAGTAATCCCATTTGTTATTATTTCCTCCAAAGTGTATAACCTCGCATTTCTCAACGTTATACTCCATTTGCCATATCCTCGCCCACTCACTCAGCCTGTCCAAATCTCTCTGCAGATCTTCTCCGTCCTCCACACGATTCACTTTTCCACTTATCTTTGTGTCGTCTGCAAACTTCATTACCCTACACTCCGTCCCCTCCTCCAGATCATCTATATAAATGGTAAACAGTTGCGGCCCGAGTACCGATCCCTGCGGCACGCCACTAGTTACCTTCCTCCAACCGGAAAAACACCCATTTATTCCGACTCTTTGCTTCCTGTCGGATAGCCAGTCCCCAATCCACTTTAACACACTACCCCCAACTCCGTGTGCCCTAGTCTTCTTCAGCAGCCTTTTATGGGGCACCTTATCAAACGCCTTTTGGAAATCCAAAAACACCGCATCCACCGTTCTCCTCCATCAACCGCCCTAGTCACATCTTCATAAAAATCCAACATGTTCGTCAAGCACGACTTTCCCCTCATGAATCCATGCTGCGTCTGATTGATCGAACCATTTCTATCCAGATGCCCTGCTATCTCCTCTTTAATAATGGATTCCAGCATTATCCCTACTACAGACGTTAAGCTGACCGGCCTATAGTTACCCGCCTTTTGTCTCCTTCCTTTTTTAAACCTTTAATGAAGCCTTGAAACGAGAAACAAAGAACAATTAGCCCGCGCCGCTCCCTGGTCCAAACTAGACCACTCTTTTGTATCCCTCCATTCCCACTCCGTTCATATAGCTGTCTAGATAAGTCTTAAACGTTCCCAGTGTGTCCGCCTCCACCACCTTGCCCGGCAACACATTCCAGGCCCCCACGACCCTCTGTGTAAAATATGTCCTTCTGATATCTGTGTTAAACCTCCCCCCCTTCACCTTGAACCTATGACCCCTCGTGAACGTCACCACCGACCCGGGGAAAAGCTTCCCACCGTTCACCCTATCTATGCCTTTCATAATTTTATACACCTCTATTAAGCCTCCCCTCATCCTCCGTCTTTCCAAGGAGAACAACCCCAGTTTCCCCAATCTCTCCTCATAACCAAGCCCCTCCATACCAGGCAACATCCTGGTAAACCTCCTCTGTACTCTCTCCAAAGCCTCCACGTCCTTCTGGTAGTGTGGCGACCAGAACTGGACGCAGTATTCCAAATGCGGCCGAACCAACGTTCTATACATCTGCAACATCAGACCCCAACTTTTATACTCTATGCCCCGTCCTATAAAGGCAAGCATGCCATATGCCTTCTTCACCACCTTCTCCACCTGTGACGTCACCTTCAAAGATCTGTGGACTTGCACACCCAGGTCCCTCTGCGTCTCTACACCCTTTATGGTTCTTCCATTTATCGTGTAGCTCCTCCCTACATTATTCCCACCAAAATGCATCACTTCGCATTTATCAGGATTGAACTCCATCTGCCATTTCTTTGCCCAAATTTCCAGCCTATCTATATCCTTCTGTAGCCTCTGACAATGATCCTCACTATCTGCAAGTCCTGCCAGTTTTGTGTCGTCCGCAAACTTACTGATCACCCCAGTTACTCCTTCTTCCAGATCATTTATATAAATCACAAACAGCAGAGGTCCCAATACAGAGCCCTGCGGAACACCACTAGTCACAGGCCTCCAGCCGGAAAAAGACCCTTCCACTACCACCCTCTGTCTTTTATGACCAAGCCAGTTCTCCACCCATCTAGCCACCTCCCCCTTTATCCCATGAGATCCAACCTTTTTCACTAGCCTACCATGAGGGACTTTGTCAAACGCTTTACTAAAGTCCATATAGACAACATCCACGGCCCTTCCTTCGTCAACCATTCTGGTCACTTCTTCAAAAAACACCACCAGGTTAGTGAGGCATGACCTCCCTCTCACAAAACCATGCTGACTATCGTTAATGAGTTTATTCCTTTCTAAATGCGCATACATCCTATCTCTAAGAATCTTCTCCAACAACTTCCCCACCACGGACGTCAAGCTCACCGGCCTATAATTACCCGGGTTATCCTTCCTACCCTTCTTAAATAACGGGACCACATTAGCTATCCTCCAATCCTCTGGGACCTCACCTGCGTCCAGTGACGAGACAAAGATTTGCGTCAGAGGCCCAACGATTTCACCTCTCGTCTCCCTGAGCAGCCTTGGATAGATTCCATTAGGCCCTGGGGATTTGTCAGTCTTTATATTCTCTAACAAACCTAACACTTCCTCCTTTGTAATGGAGATTTTCTCCAACGGTTCAACACTCCCCTCCGAGACACTCCCAGTCAACACATCCCTCTCCTTTGTGAATACCGACGCAAAGTATTCATTTAGGATCTCTCCTACTTCTTTGGGCTCCAAGCATAAGTCCCCACTTTTGTCCCTGAGAAGTCCGATTTTTTCCCTAACAACCCTTTTGTTCCTAACGTATGAATAAAATGCCTTGGGATCCCTCTGTAATCCCCCATATTTACTCTGCTAATCCCCCTGACACTAGGGTCAATTTAGCATGGCCAACCAACCTAACCTGCACATCTTTGGACTGTGGGAAGAAAGCGGAGCACCCGGAGGAAACCCACGCAGACACGGGGAGAAGGTACAAACTCCACACAGACAGTGACCTGAGGCTGGAATTGAACCCGGGTCCCTGGCGCTGTGAGGCTGCGGTGCTAACCACTGCGCCACCGTGCCACCCCTTATAGAGGTGAAGCTTCCTGATTTGGCAGGCAATTATGACCTCAATCAGGGAGCTCATACTCCAAGAGGCCAACCTCATGAGCCTCGTTAAGGTCATTACAGGGAACCCAATGTGAATAGCCTTCAAGCATCAGAGAGAAGGAGACAAGAGGCAAAGAAAAGAATTGGCAAGTTGGAAGGAAAACAAAGAAAGAGTTTTATAAAAGGATTCATATGTGAAAAGTAAAGTTTATTTATTAGTCACAAGTAAGGCTTACATTAACACTGCAATGAAGTTACTGTGAAATTCCCCTAGTTGCCACAGTCCAGTACCTGTTTGGGTCAATGCACCCTAACCAGCACATCTTTCAGAGGTACAGAGCGTACAGACTTGCAATTTCAGGGCATTTCTGCACTCTTTGAATTAAATACCGTCTTTTATTCGAGTGTGAATATCTTTGATACATTGAAATAATTACTCCTGGTTCTTTATCTTACATTTCCAGATTTTCCAGAGGTGTGAAATTTTGTTGGAAGTCCATGGAAATGCCTGTGACACATGCTCTACTTAACATAAAAGCAAAATACTGTGGAAATTGGCACTTACACCACTATTTAGCCGCTTCAATGGATTATTGTTTACTGTATGTTCTTTGACCTTGTTTTTGAAGAAGCAATATTTTTTAACGAAAACTTTTATCGCCAGTTTCTTAAGCCGGTCTTCCTGCACCATCCTTAGAGGGTTGGTAGTTAAACTCCTTTTAAGCCCTCAGCAGTGGGACCCTTAGAATACTTCCTGGACATGGGGAGCTTCTACCATTCAACTTGTCACTCTCCCTTAGTGGCAGGGCTATCAGGAACACCAATGAGTGGAGAACTGGACTTGCAAATCTACCTCTTCTCACTTTTAGTTGAGATATGGAGATGGCGGCATTAGACTGGGGTGGGCACAGTAAGAAGTCTCACAACACCAGGTTAAAGTCAACAGGTTTATATGGTAGCACGAGCGTTCGGAGCACAGCTCCTTCATCACCTGATGAAGGAGCGGCGCTCCGAAAGCTCGTGCTACCAAATAAACCTATTGGACTTTAACCTGGTGTTGTGGGACTTCTCACTCATTCTGAGTTATAACGGGGTGGCACGGTGGCACAGTGGTTAGCACTGCTGCCTCACAGTGCCAGGGACCCAGGTTCGATTACCGGCTTGGGTCACTGTCTGTGCGGAGTCTGCACATTCTCCCCGTGTCTGTATGGATTTCCTCCGGGTGCTCCGGTTTCCTCCCACAGTCCAGACGACGTGCTGGTTAGGGTGCATTGGCCATGCTAAATCCACCCTCAGTGTACCCGAACGGGCGCCAGAGTGTGGTGACTTGGAGATTTTCACAGTAACTTCATTGCAGTGTTAATGTAAGCCTACCTGTGACACTAATAAATGAACTTAAAACTTAAACATTGCAGTGTGACCACTTTCTATTGAAGTAACTCAAAGGCAAGGGGAAGGTGATGGCCTAGTGGCATTATTGCTGGAACATTAATCCAAAAACTCAGCTAATGTTCTGGGAACCCAGGTTCGAATCCTGCCACGGCAGATGGGGGAATTTGAATTCTATAAAAAAAAGATATCTGGAATTAAGAAACTACTGATGACCATGAAACCATTGTCAGAAAAACCCATCTGGTTCACTAATGCCCTTTCGGGAAGGAAATCTGCCGTCTTTACCTGGTCTGGCCTACATGTGACTCCAGAGCCACAGCAATGTGGTTGACTTTCAACTGCCCTCTGAAATGGCCTAGCGAGACACTCAGTTCAGGGGCAACTAGGGATGGGCAATAAATGCTGGCCCAGCCAGCGACGCCCATGTCCCACGAATGAAAGAATAAAAAGACAATGCTCGGAGCAGAATGGAGAGTGAGGCCTTCATCTTGCACTTTGCACCTTTTTCTTGGTGTAACTTGGAACATTCTGACACAAAACCTGCATTCTATTTGGCTATATCCACGCAGAGTGTCTAACTTCGCTGGTATCATTTCCTTGGTGTCCTTGATGTCTACATTGGTGTACTTATCTGAGGAAGGATGTCCTTGCTATAGAGGGAGTACAGAGAAGGTTTACCAGGCTGATTCCTGGGATGGCAGGTCGGTCATATGAGGAGAGACTAAGTCGGTTAGGATTATATTCACTGGCGTTTAGAAGAGTGAGAGGGGGTCTCATAGAAACTTATAAAATTCTAACAGGGTTAGACAGGGTAGATTCAGAAAGAATGTTCCCGATGGGGTGGGAGTCCAGAACTCAGGGTCATAGTTTGAGGATAAGGGGTAAACCTTTCAGGACTGAGGGGAGGAGAAATTTCTTCGCCCAGAGGGTGGTGAATGTGTGGAATTCACTACCACAGAAAGTAGTTGAGGCCAAAACGTTGTGTGATTTCAAGAAGAAATTAGATATAACTCTTGGGGCTAAAGGGATCAAGGGATATGGGGGGGGAAGGGGGGGCCAGGATATTGAATTCGATGATCAGCCATGATCAAAATGATAGGAGGAGCAGGCTCGAAGGGCCAAATGGCCTCCTCCTGCTTCTAGTTTCTATGGTTCTATCAGGGAACAATAATGAATTAATGCACCTTCAGGCAAGTTAGCTTCACAAGTAATTCCTTGCTAAATCAGAGCTTGATAGGCGAGGGCACCGAAATATTTATCATGCTGTGTCTTATCATTAAAAAAAAACACTCAAAGCAACTCAAAATATTCTCATTTAATCAGCTTTTTCCCCCAGTGTTTGCAATCCACTCAGTATATCTCTGCAATGCATGCTCAACTGTATTTTGTATTGAATGGAAACCCTGTAAGATATAAAGTGAGGTGTGCAGTTCTGTTATGGAAATAACTTCAAGAACTCCTGGCAACAGGAGTAATTAAAGAGCTTGTATACATTTGAGGCGGCACAGTGGCACAGTGGTTAGCACTACTGCCTCACAGCGCCAGGGACCTGGGTTCGATTCCCGGCTTGGGTCACTGTCTGTGTGGAGTTGCACATTCTTCTTGTGTCTGCGTGGGTTTTCCTCCGGGTGCTCCGGTTTCCTCCCAGAGTCTGAAAGAGGTGCTGGTTAGGTGCGTTGACCCGAACAGACACCGGACTGTGGCGACTAGTGGAATTTCACAGTAACGTTTTTGCAATGTTCATAAGCCTTACTTGTGACAAATAAATAAAATAATTAACTTTCCGCAACCTTGGAATGTCCCATAGTGCCTTACAGCCAATGAAGTTTCCAAGTTTATTTATTAGTGTCACAAGTAGGTTTACATTCACACTGCAATGAAGTTACTGTGAAAATCCCCTAGTCGCCACACTCCGGCACCTGTTCGGGTACACCGAGGGAGAATTTAGCACGGCCAATGCACCTAACCAGCACGTCTTTTGGAGTGTGGGAGGAAACCAGAGCACCCGGAGGAAACCTACGCAGACACGGGGAGAACGTGCCATCTCCACACAGACAGTGACCCAAGCCGGGAATCGAACCTGGGTCCCTGGTGCTGTGAGGCAACACTGCTAACTGTTGGCCAGTACACGCAGAGAGAACTTCTTGGGACCCCTACAGCGCAGAAAGAGGCCAATTGGCCCATCGTGTTTGCATAGACTCTCCAAAAGAGCATCCCGACATTTTATAGCCATGTGACCTCAATCTCAGGATGGTAAAGTCCAGTAAAATGACACAAGAGCAGGGCTGACTACCCTGAATATTGAGAGATCTTCATAAAACATCTTGGAGCTTCTGACCTGGGTCTGAACAAAATGAAATAAACATTTTGCACCAGGTGAATTAGGACCTAAGAGGATGCAGTTCTACTGATTAACTGTTGAAGGGAGCATTCATTCTCCCTTGTGGAGACATTGATGGCATTGCCCAGACCTGAGACTCCAAGGTATCATGAAATTAGCCGAGACACTAACTTTTACATTTGATTTTGGCATTAGGGTGAGGACAAGGTGTTTCAAGAACAAAGAACAAAGAACAATACAGCACAGGAACAGGCCCTTCGGCCCTCCAAGCCCGCGCCGCTCCCCGGTCCAGGATTGAATCCTGAATCCAGGATCCCCGCCCAATTTTCCAGCCTATCTACATCCTAATATCCTATCCACCGAGCTGTCCCCCACAGCTACGATGCTTTGTTCATCACAACCTATTAACTCACCCCCACCCCCCCATTCCAGACCATGTGATCTCCAGGGAGAGGCGAAAACCCAGAGTGAAAACCCCAGGGCCAATATGGGGAAAAAAAAATCTGGGAAATTCCTCTCCGACCCCCTGAGGCGATCGAAACGAGTCCAGGAGATCACACTGGCCCTGATCAGAAAATGCTTCCCAACCCTATTCATTTCCACTTCTGCTTTACGAACACCATCTGAATTCCCTGCCCCCGAGACAGGTTCCCAACTATCCGCAGTCTCGCTCTGTACTGGCACCAGCAAGATGATCATAGAATGAAGCCTTGAAACGAGAAACAAAGAACAATTAGCCCGCGCCGCTCCCTGGTCCAAACTAGACCACTCTTTTGTATCCCTCCATTCCCACTCCGTTCATATAGCTGTCTAGATAAGTCTTAAACGTTCCCAGTGTGTCTGCCTCCACCACCTTGCCCGGCAACACATTCCAGGCCCCCACGACCCTCTGTGTAAAATATGTCCTTCTGATATCTGTGTTAAACCTCCCCCCCTTCACCTTGAACCTATGACCCCTCGTGAACGTCACCACCGACCCGGGGAAAAGCTTCCCACCGTTCACCCTATCTATGCCTTTCATAATTTTATACACCTCTATTAAGTCTCCCCTCATCCTCCGTCTTTCCAAGGAGAACAACCCCAGTCTCCCCAATCTCTCCTCATAACCAAGCCCCTCCATACCAGGCAACATCCTGGTAAATTTCCTCTGCACTCTCTCCAAAGCCTCCACGTCCCTCTGGTTGTGTGGCGACCAGAACCGGACGCAGTATTCCAAATGCGGCCGAACCAACGTTCTATACATCTGCAACATCAGACCCCAACTTTTATACTCCATGCCCCGTCCCATAAAGGCAAGCATGCCCTATGCCCTCTTCACCACCTTCTCCACCTGTGACGTCACCTTCAAAGATCCGTGGACTTGCACACCCAGGTCCCTCTGCGTCTCTACACCCTTTATGGTTCTTCCATTTATCGTAGTTTATCGTATCCATTTCACTCCAGGTATGATCCAAGTGACCCACTAGGAAGCTTTTATCAAACAAACTTTATTTAAGAACACAGTTAGAATATAACCAAAATAATTAGCATAATGTTTACCAGTTAAAATCTTCAGTCGGGGAAAAGATACAAAAGTCTGAGGTCACGTACCAACCAACTCAAGAACAGCTTCTTCCCTGCTGCCATTGGACGTTTGAATGGACCTACCTTGCATTAAGTTGATTACACGCTAGCTGTGACTGTAACACTACATTCTGCACTCTCTCGCACTGCTGCCCCGGGGGCACAGCGACAGGGACCCAGGTTCAATTCCCGGCTTGGGTCACTGTCTGTGTGGAGTTTGCATGTTCTTCCCGTGTCTGTATGGGTTTCCTCCGGGTGCCCCGGTTTCCTCCCACAGTCCGAAAGGTGCACTGGTTAGGTACATTGGTCATGCTAAATTGCCCCTTAGTGTACCCGAACAGGCAATGGAGTGTGGCGACTAGGGGATTTTCAGAGAATTCTACAGTGCAGAAGGAGGCCATTCAGCCCATCGAGTCTGCACCAACCACAATCCCACCCAGGCCCTATCCCCATAACCCCATGCATTTACCCTAGCTAGTCCCCCTGACACGAAGTGTCAACTTAGCATGGCCATTCCACCTAACCCTTCTCTGATAACTTGTTTTTATTCATTCAAAGGATCTGGGCTTCACTGGCTAGGTCAGCATTTATTGCCCGTCCCTAATTAGCCCTGAGAAGGTAGAGGTGGGCTGCCTTCTTGAAACGCAGCAATCCGCCTAGTGTAGGTACACCCACAGTGTGATTAGGGAGGGAGATCCAGGATTTTGAGTCAGTGACAGTGAAGGAACGGCAGCACATTTCCAAATCAGTAGCTTGAAGGGGACTTACTGCTTAGTTCAAGAGATCATCTGGTGTTGCAGTCAATTGGTCCACACTGCTATAAGTCCAGTATCTCTAACCCTCCTCTGCCCTCTCTTGTATCCTGAATTTTTTGGTTTTCAAATTACTTTCACTCCCATGAGAGGCAAACATGCATCCCTTACAAATTTGCCAAATTTGCCAATGACACAAAAATAGGTGGGACAGAAAGTTGCAATGAAGATAAGAACCTTACCAATGGATACAG